>NW_027395409.1:0-64807 GCF_047511655.1 Castor canadensis | reverse complement strand
GAGTGGCCTTGCTTAACTCCATGACACGGAAAGTTTTTCAGGAAGATAGGAGGAGATAGGTATGGTCTGTTTACGTGGGGAAGGAGGAGGTTTGGAGAAGAATTGGCTGATTTACAAACTGGCTTACAGGCTGATAGAATCTGCACAGGGGAACAGAAAGTACAGAGGGAGGGTTTGAAGTCAGAGAGCTGGATTTAGACAGAGGTATTAAAAGGCTTGGACATAATGGAATCTCTCCCCATTGTCCCAATCACTCACAGTAGTTATATGTCCTGTAAAAGGTTGGGATTTAAAGACCCAAAAAGGGGCCAGTGATTTTGGTTTTCTAAAGGATAAGTGGGCCAGATTTGAGTGCAAAAACGGATTAAATTTTTGGTTTTATATCTGGGGTCAAACCCAAGGTGTCTAAATTATTGAGGCAGCATCTCAATGGGGAGTCAGACAGCAAAGAAGATGTAGAGGCACCCATTTTAAGGGACCCGGTCCCAGAATGGGAGAGGAGGCTATTATGTACTGTGAAGCATCCTTGCACGCACAAATATCCAAAAAAAAAAAAAAACCGCAAAGCGCACGTGACTCGGCCATTGCTGAGTTCAGGTGGTTTGCAGGCCAGAGGCTGGCAGCTTGGATTACCTAAGCCTAGGTTTTGTAGGGTCCTGGACCCTGTAAAATCCAAACCCTGCGGAGAAGGGGATCCCTCTACCGTCTGAGCCACCCAGAGATAGCCCAATGCCCAGAGACACTGAAGGGAGAGACCGTAAAGGGAGCCCAAGAAGGGTAGGTGGACTCACCAAAGAATGTCTGGTGTTGGATGCAGGCGAGACCGATTGGGAGGATGAGTCCTAGCCAGTCACGTTCTCAGTGTGGTTGTGGGGTGAGTCGGAATCGGGTTCCAACCAGGATTAGTGGGGAAACCTGTCCGAGTCATGGCACCAAATGTAAGGAAATATAGGCCCCAAAATGACCATGTGGAGAGGAGTGATCTGGCCAAGAGATTCTTTATTGCTGGGTGGAAGAGGGAGAGAGCAGAGAGCCAAGAGAGAGAGGGAGAGAGGGGCAGGGGCTTAAATATCCCTCAGTGGGACTCAGCATGATCTGATTGGTTAGGATCTTATGGTTCATGCTGATTGGAAGTTGGGGCAGAAGGAGGATTCAAGCTAGACTTGAGCCTGGACTGTGACCCTGGGAGGCAGGACTGTGATCCTGGAAAACAGGAGCTTAAGGGTGCAGTAAGAACTGAAACCTATCGGCGCCATTATTGCCAACAAAGACGATGACGGCCACCGCAATAGGGCAGGAACTCCAACGTCTAAACAGCCCAAAACTCCCCTCTGGGCCATGTCTCTGGGCCTTCCCTTGCAGAAGCAAGATGCATCTCCCAGGAGCGTCTGGACTGCAAATCACTCCAGGAAGGCATTCCAAAAGGAGGCAGCTAACCCCAACCCAAGACACTGTCCTCTTTCAGTGTGCTCACTCCTCCTCGTTTCTACATGGCCGATTTGCCATGGCAAGTCCTGGAAAGACTGCCACCTTGCCACAGTAGCATAGTGCCAACCCCATGCTAAGGCATGTACCTGCATCCTAAATTAGTTTACCCTTCCACTCCCTGGCTAGGCTCTTTTGCGATAGCTACTACCCCCACTTCACATGTGAGGAAGTAAGGCACAAAATGCCCTCAACTTTGGTCAAAGTCCTTTCTGCCTTCCCTCACTTCCAAGTCAATCACCTTGTGTGCTTCAATGAGACTCCAGCTCCCTTTCGGTGAACACTCACCTCTTTGCCTCTCAAGATACCTGCTTCATGCCTGTGCTGGTGGCTCACACCTGTAATTCTAGCTACTCAGGAGGTAGAGGAGTAGGAGGATCAGTGTTCGAAGCCAGCCCTGACAAATAGTCAGCAAGACCTCATCTTGAAAAAACCATCACAAAAAAGGGCTAGTGGAGTGTTTCAAGGTGTAGGCCCTGAGTTCAAACCCCAGTACCCACCCCCCCAAAAAGATACCTGTTTCATAGCATCAGTCAAGCTGTCCAGTGCTACCGGAACTGGCCTGTTAACCTTGTAAATTCATAGAGGGCAGCAATTAGAGAACATGAAATGTCAGGTTAGGATAGCCTTAAGAGAAGATCTCACCACCCCAATTAGATGAAAAAGGAAATGAAGACCCAAAGGATGTGCCTGCCATAGCAGCAGAATCAGAACTAGTTCTCTCACCATGTTTGTTTTGGCTAGGTAGACTTACAGCTCAGCATAGAGTATTGCCTGGCATGGGCAAAGCCCAGGCTTTGATCCTCAGCAAAAACCGTCTAGTCAGAAGGGATTTGACAAAGAACTAACTTTAATATATAGCAAGTAACCAGAGACACCACAAGCTTAGCAGAAGGGCCCTCAAGTGTGATTGGAGATTGCTGCTTGGCCTCCACCAGCCTCAATTTCTCACTCTGCAAAACAGGGCCAAGTAGGGTTGAGAAGGTAATAACCAATGTGGTCACACAGCTAGTACTTGGTGGAGTCCATGACTGAAGTAGGCCATGAGGATATATGGGCTCTGTGCTCTACACACAGAGAGAGATCGACTGCTCCTTGCTAATGAACAGACAATTGACTGCCCAGACTTCACAGAACAGGTAGTCATGAGGACTTCCAGGGTCTGTGTTGGGGATCCCAGCAGTCAGGATCTTAAAGCTCATTAAACTTTAGTTCCTTCATCTGCAAAATAACACCCTCTGTCTGTCCCAGGTCCTCGAAGTCACTTACAGCCATTAGGTAACCCACTTCTCATTCCAGGGTCTTTGTAGAACTGGGATAATGACAGTGTACACAACAGTTACAGTGAAGAATAAATGAATACAGTGCCTCTAAGCCCCCCAAAACATGGTGTCTATTATAGGTCTGAGAAAGCCGATGAGAAATAAGCCATCATGATGCCACAGTGATACAAAAGCTTCATTTGACAGATAGCAAAACTAGTCACTCAGTTCCAGCTTGAGATCAACAGTGCTGGAACTTCTAACACACTCTGGTGCCCTGGGAAGACCCTAAAAATTCACTTAACCTTCCCCACCCTATCACTGCTGCTAAAAGCCAACTTCATCCAGCTCTATCAAGACACCCTACACACACAATTTTATTGGGGTGGGTCTACCTACCCTGATGACTCTTTTGTTTGGTTTGGTTTTAACTTTTCATCATTTCATATTGTAAGGATACAGCATCAATAAGGTGCTAACTGTGACATTCTGACAGATGTCTGTTTGTAGCCTCCTCTGAGGCTGGTCCAGCCACTTTTTTTTTTTTTTTGACATCTAATGCTGATGCAGACTCCTGTACAGCAGGGGAGAAGAGACCGTATCACTCACTTCCCTCCACACATCTCCCACTATCATAAAGATGCAAGCAGCCAGTGGTCATAGTAAGCTATGCAAGGCTCTGGGTGAGAACAAATACATGGATGTGACATACACTTAAGGAAACCTACTCCCTGGAGAGAGACACTGAGCTCTTGCCCTGCTTCTGGGATGAAGAACAGGATTTTCCAGTCATTTTTATTCACTTGAGCAGCCAAAGAGAAATGGAAGTGTATGGCTGCCCAGCATATCCTTACCCATCATGTGTGTCAGACAATGAATCTTCCACCTGGCACATTAAAAGGCCCTACTCAACAGACAACACAGGAGTCTGTCTATCTGTCAGTATGTACTTCAAGTGCCCGAGGGTCTCTATGAGCAGAGACTGAGCTCACCTGGTGACTGTACTCAGAACTTGCCACAGGACAAGAGCCTCATCTAGAGAGTTTGGTAAATACCAGATGTGACAAAACTCTCCTCATAAATGGGGCAGAACTATACACATTTCCAGACAAATAAAATCTGATTTTTTTGGTGGTACTGTAAGAGACCAGTATATCAAAACAACTATTACTCTATGTTTTTAGATGTACAATGCATCCAGACAGAACTCTTGTGACGTCTGTAAATACAATGGGATGCAGTTCGAGCTGTACAGTAGTGGCACTTTTGTATTGTATTGAACATAAATGGTATAAATTCACATCAAGAACATCAGCAGTATGACTTTAGGATGTCAAATGAAGCCCCTATCATGGTAACCATAAGGAAATATCTACAGAGGATACAAAAGGAGATGGGGAGAGGGCACCTGTGGGTGTCACCTGACTGGCAGGCATGGACAGGAGTGAGAGGAGGACTTTGCTAGAAACCTTACAGTACTTTTGTTTTTTCAAAACAGTGCTTAGACTTGAACTCAGGGCTTACACCTTAAGCCACTCTACCAGTCTTTTTTTGTGATAGGTTTTTTTGAGATAAGATTTCTCAGACTATTTGCCCTGGTTGGCTTCAAGCCAAAATCCTCCTGATCTCTGCCTCCTGAGAATCGAGGATTACTGGTGAGTCACTGGTGCCTGACCCAAATAGACTTATTTTTTATACCACTTTTAGGTTCACAGTGAAACTGAGCAGAAGGGAGGGAGAAAGCAGAGAGAGAAAGAGAATGGGAGGGAGATAGAGATGGAGAGGGAGAGGAAGATGTTCTTGGTGATAGGATTTCCCTGTGACTAGGGATACCCCTCAGACCTAGCCTAGGGCTGCTCAGGCCTGTTACCTGCCACACTTTACCAGGAGGAGGCAGGAGATCTCTCTCAAAGGGAGGGGCTGGAGACATTCCACAACCAGATTTCCTCACCCAAGGACAAGGGTAGGAACAAAACCCAGAGTTCCTAAGATAGGAGAACTTGTAAAAGAGAAGTATAAACTTGGTTTATTACTCAGGAGGCAGAGATCAGGAGGATGAGATACAAAGCCAGCCTGGGACAATTAGTTTGAGACCTTATCTTGGAAAAAGCCCATCACAAAAAAGAGCTGATAGAGTGGCTCAAGATGTAGGCTATGAGTTCAAGCCCCAGTTCTGCAAAAAAAAAAAAAAAAGTGCTGGGCACCCATGTCTCATGCCTGTAATCCTAGCCACTTGGGAGACTGAGATCTGGAGGATCCCAGTTTAAGGCCAGGCAAATGGTTTGTGAGAGCCCCATCTTCAAAATAACCAGACCAAAAAATTAACTGAGGCAGAGTGCCTGCTTTGCAAGTGTGAAGCCCTGAGTTCAAACCCTAGTCCCATACATACACAACAAAGCTGAGGATGTCACTCAGATTAGCCAGTACCTGACCTGTTGGAGTGGCCAAACCTTGATGGTGTGTGGAGGAAAGGGTTACAAACAGTTTCATTCTCTGTTGTCTTTTTTCTCCTTTATTCATTTATTCATATGTGCATACATTCTTTGAGCCATTTCTCCCCCATTGCCCCCCCCACCCCCGCCTCACATGGCTTTTTTTTTTTTGGTGAGACTGGGGTTTGAACGCAGGGCTTCATGCTTGCAAAGCAGGCAACCTACTGCTTCAGCCACACCTCCAGTCATTCTCTATTGTCTTAGGAATGAAAGGCAACTGTCTTTGTCTTGCTTGCAAATTGAGTTATAACAAAACCAAAAATAGACACATTCAAAGTTGTTAAAGCCCACCTATGTATCTCAAAATGCCCATAGACACCACAACCTGCAAAAGCAGAATTGGCTAGGTCAGGTCAGACACTGAACTGATTGTTTAAAATAACTTCAGAATTGAGAGGTGTGCCTCAAGTGGTAGAGGACCTCTCTAGCAATCACAAAGTCCCTGAGTTCAACCCCAGTACTGTCAAAAAAAGTAAAGGAAGGGGAAAAAAAGGAAGGAAAGAGAGGGAAAGAGAAAGAGAGAGAGAGAGTGAGAAGCAGGCTAAAGGCCATACTTCAAAGCAACAGGTAAGTAGCTTACTGCTGAGAGCAACAACTTTTCTGGACAGCAACTTGACAACAGCCATCAAAATCTAAATCTAAAATCTCTGTCATACTCCTGTAATCCCAGCAATCTGTAGTGGAGGCAAGAGGACTGCTAGTTAAATATAATCAAGTCTGGGTTACATAATGAAAAAATACTCTGTCTCAAAAACAAAGAAAATAATAATAAAAACCTAAACAGCTTTTCTGTTGGCTGTGGTGGTACACATCTGTAATCTCAGCACTTGGGAAGTTCAGACAACAAAATGGCAAATTCCACAACTGCCTGGACTACATAGTTAGACCTTGTCTCAGAACAAACAAACAAAAAAATCTAATAAAACCCAAAACAAAAGCAATGACCAACAAATGAACAAACAAAAGACCTTCCACATCTGTATCACTTAACATTTGTTACCAGATGGGCGGTCTCTGAAGACTGGTCAGAAGACTTTTGCGTCTCACAGGAGAATAATTCAGAAAAGAAAATGTAGTGAAAGTGATAGCAGTGATCATTAAAGGTGAGGGGAAGCCACTACAAGAAAAAGCAGCATTGAATCCTGATTAGTTGGGATGGAAGTACTCCCTGCAGTTTGTTTCAAAGGGCCTTTATAAGTTGAAAGGGCAAATGGTGGGAAAAATCTGGGCGGCCCTTGCAGGATGGGCTAGGGTGATTGACAGGTTTGATTGACAAGGTCATGCCATACAACATGGGGCACCCTGCTTCATGCACCTATGCTAACTGTCAGCTATCTTATTACATGCATGAAGTGTGATCAATATTCATGTTTTAAGCAAAGGACAATTTCCTTGATTTCTTTCTGTCTGTATGAGCTACAACTATAAAGGATTTACAATAGAAAAAAAATTTAGAACTGCAAAGGATAGCATTGGCCTGAGATGAGTTTAGCATGAAATGCACTGGGAAAAGCCTTCTGGCACCAGAGTCCCAAAATCTAGCCTGCCTCAACTTGAAGAACAAGGCAACTACAATCTACTGTGAAAGTAATGAATAAAATGGCAATATTAAAATAGCACATAATGAATAATGACAATATTTCTCTTCTAATAAACTTATTTCAATAAATTTTAAAGGAAATGGGGTAGAAAGATAGCATTAAAAGCTTACACTGGGCTGGAGATGTTACTCAAGTGGTAGAGTACCTGCAGTGCAAGATTGAAGTCCTGAGTTCAAACCCTAGTACCCACCCCCACAATATATATATATATTCTTTAAAAAGTTTACACTTGTCTTGCACCTGTGGCTCATGACTGTAATCCTCCCTATTCAAGAGACAGAGATCAGGAGGATTGAAGTTCAAAGCCATCCTGCTCAACTAGTTCAAGAGATCCTATTGAACAGGAAGATCACCCTAAAAGCAGGTTATAAGGAAATTGCTAATTAAGCCATAAAATGGGTCCAGGGCCAAGACAAAAGGCCCCATGCAGAGATAACCACCCATTCTTGCCTTTCTTTATCTCCTTCTGTAAACAGATTCCCTGACACAGGTCCCCAGTGCTCCCGCCTCAACAACCCCATCCCTAGCCCCCAATATGAGCCCACTTATTACCAACCAGCACATTCACCGTAACTCAATTCCCTGAACTGCCCTATAAGAATCCTGTAATTTCACTGCTCTGGGCCCAGAATTTTGAGTGTGAGCTCATCTAGGACCGCTGGCATCAAATAAAGTCCAAGTTCTCCTACTTGTCTGAGTATTACTTTGTTTCTCATCAGACAATATTTCTGCAACACTGTCTCAAAAAAAAAAAAAAACCTCTCAAAAAAGGAGTGATTGAGTGGCTCAACTTGTAGGACCTGAGTTCAAATCCCAGCACTGCAAAAAAAATAAAGAAATAACATTTACACTTAAATTACTGGTGGATTTGATTTAAAAAAATTAAAAAAAAACAGTTCATAATTACTTTCCAAAATAAAGAATGCCAAGTGTTAACAATGACAACAAAAAATGGCCTTGAAAATTAGCTCAGTTCTTGTCTAACTGCTACCTATGATCAAGAACTTTTAACTCCTAAAGAAATGCTAACAAATATTTGAAACTCCAGTACCATCAGAACAAAAAAAGTGAAATAATTAGAGAAATATTATCAATTATTAATTGTCTGAAATTGGATTATTCTCATACTTTCAGATTCTGTTGCAATTAGATGCTTTGTAAGAGGAAAACAGTAAGTGTAAGGCAGCAATAGATGAGGAGTCAGAGAAATTTTATTATTTAAAATAAAATATTATAAGTTACATATTACAAATAGCTAAAGGACCAGACTCAGACATTAGAACAAGGAAGTAAAAACCAAAAAACCAGAGCAGGTAGCCACCCTATCCCATCTCTTGGATAGTAAGTTACAAAACAGAGCTATCTGTATTTCAGGACTACCTGCATTTGCCTTTTTCTTTGAGATGTTAACAAGTTCCAGAGTTTCTTGGATGAGGGAAGAGATGAAAAAAAAGGAGGACATCCCAGGTTTTGGTACCAAAAAAAAAAAAAAAAAAAGGAGATGTCTAACAAATGGAAGTCCTAAAGCACACCTAATGTCCCTGTGATTTGAATGGGTCTGGATGACAGCTCCCTACTTTAGCAGCCATCTCAGCCACCCATATCCAACATGGTAATGACCATGTGTATTCCTCCAGCTCAGAAAGTCTAAGACTAACAGATGGAGGGCACCATTTTGAGTCTTTACTCCCATTACCTCGGGCGTCACGGGGCCCGCGGCCACGCCAAGCACGCACGACTCCCGGGTCTCGTCTGCTCCTGGGTGCCCTGGGCCTCTTCCCTGTGCCGCTGCTGGGTCTTGTGCCCCTGCTTGGCCTCCTTCAGACCCGGCCCCGTGCTACGCGGCCACGTGCTACAGGATCGTGCCAGCAGAACTGGCCCTGGCTGAGCCCCGTACCCACCCTCCTGCCATCCCTGGCCCTGCTAGCAAATGGCAGAGATCCTCTGGCCTCCGAGCCCAGACAAAAATCCTGATGCAGTTGGCCGAGGGGCCGCAAACCAAGGCTTCGCTTGTTCCCGCTCAGGCCCCAGCCATACCCTCTTGTCCTTCGGCTGCTCGTGTGTGGGGTGGGGGAGAGGAGGGTGCGTCCCCGTGCGTGCGTGCGTGGTCTGGGTGTCTCTGCGTGGTGTGTGTGTGTGTGTGTGTGTGTGTGTGTGTTAGATGCCGTGCCTGGTGTAGGTGGGGAAGAGCAAGCCCTCACGCACAGAGCCCCATCACACACTGGGGCCGGGCCGAGGGGGTCAATCTGCTCGGCCTGATTGCGTTGGGCATACATTGCAGAAGGTGGGTTTTCCAAGGCGGAGCAGAGGGTCCCGGCACCTGAGGTTGTCCACGGGGAGAATGTCTGTTCCACGGGGGCAAGCGGTCCCTTCCGTCGTGCCCAAGCCCATGTGACCCCGAAGGCCAGGTGGCCCCGGTCCTTGAGCTGACTGAGGAGTGCTTTGAGACCCGGAGGGTGGCACAGGCGACTGGGCGCCAGCGGCGGCCCTCCCTCCCTTTGAGCGGGACGGGGAGCTGCCGCTGGCATCCGGAGCTCTGGCGGCCTGCGCCCTCTGTCCCTGTGACCGCAGGCTCTGCCGTGGGAGGCGGGATCCCACGTAGAGGTCGCGCGCTGGCTGCCCTGTCTTGGGTTGAGCGACGGAGCGCGACGTGGAGCAGCACCCGACTGAGGCTCCCTGCTTCTCTGTCCCCTGGCGTCTTGCCCTGGACCCAGTGCACCACCTTGTGGCGAGCCCAGGTGTGGCGCGTCCCGCTGTGGGGCCCGCTGGGGTGCAGGACCCACTTTCTCATGGCTTCCGCACGTCCCTCCCCGCCCGCCTGGAGGGCAGTTGGGGAGCGGTCCCCAACGTGGCCTGGGACCAACCTCGCTGGTGACCCGTGTCGCGGGCGCGCGCCCCAGGAGAGTGTGGGGAGGGGAGAGGATTCGGGGACGTAGCTGTGAGGATTCGGTGTGCGTGGGTCTGGCGGGTGGCCCGGACGGGGTCGGGGTCGTGGTCACGGTGGGTCGTTGTGGTGGTGGTGGTGGTGGTGGTGCTGGGGGTGGTGGTGGTGGTGGGGGGGGTGGTGGCGAAGTCCCCGAAGACAAAAGGAGCAGCGAGGGAGGGAGGAGCAAAAGCCTACAGCACCCGGTATTCCCAGGCGGTCTCCCATCCAAGTACTAACCAGGCCCGACCCTGCTTAGCTTCCGAGATCAGACGAGATCGGGCGCGTTCAGGGTGGTATGGCCGTAGACGCTAGCCGCCGCCTCCGGGAGCCCCAAGAGCCTGCCGAGGGCCCCGGCGTGCGTCTCCACGCTGCTCTCCTGGCACGGCTGGGAGTCCGGGTGGGGGCTGGCAGCCCGGGGCCAGCGGCCAGAGGCCCCGCGCGCCTGCTCGGGCAGCCGGTCTCGCCCAGGTGGCCGCTGGGTGGCTTTCTTCCCGAGGTGTCCTGCTGCCAGGACGAGGGTCAAGTTTTCTCGGGGGAAAATTTCTCAGTGCTCTCGGGCGCTTGTTCTTCTGGGAATGTCCACTGCTGTGGCCAAGGCGGGGGACGCACAGCTCGGGCCAGGGCAAGCAGCCGCCCTCCTCCGTCGCCTCCTGGAGCCGTATCCTTGGGTGGGTGCGTGGCTCCCAGCGGAGGTCTCGGGGACCCTTCCGGTCCTCTTCGTCCGGAAAGCGCCACTGCCCCTCCAGCCCATCAGGAAAACGGCAGCCGCGCCCTTCGCCGACCCGCTCCGCCCTCCTCCACACTCAGGGCCTGGGGCTGCGGGGCTGAATCGTGAGGCTTTCCAGCCCAGGACTTCACCTCTGGCCCCTTTCACACCCGGGATCTTGGGAAGAAGAAACAAAACCAAACACAGCCAAAGCCATCTCCTCCGACCCGGGGCCCCTCCACATCCCTTCCGATCCCGGGTTCCTGCCGGCCTCCCGGGGCGTTTCTCCCAGGCAGGCCTTCGCGGCCACTACACGGGGCTGAGCACTCGAGTCCTCGGGCGTCACGGGGCCCGCGGCCACGCCAAGCACGCACGACTCCCGGGTCTCGTCTGCTCCTGGGTGCCCTGGGCCTCTTCCCTGTGCCGCTGCTGGGTCTTGTGCCCCTGCTTGGCCTCCTTCAGACCCGGCCCCGTGCTACGCGGCCACGTGCTACAGGATCGTGCCAGCAGAACTGGCCCTGGCTGAGCCCCGTACCCACCCTCCTGCCATCCCTGGCCCTGCTAGCAAATGGCAGAGATCCTCTGGCCTCCGAGCCCAGACAAAAATCCTGATGCAGTTGGCCGAGGGGCCGCAAACCAAGGCTTCGCTTGTTCCCGCTCAGGCCCCAGCCATACCCTCTTGTCCTTCGGCTGCTCGTGTGTGGGGTGGGGGAGAGGAGGGTGCGTCCCCGTGCGTGCGTGCGTGGTCTGGGTGTCTCTGCGTGGTGTGTGTGTGTGTGTGTGTGTGTGTGTGTGTTAGATGCCGTGCCTGGTGTAGGTGGGGAAGAGCAAGCCCTCACGCACAGAGCCCCATCACACACTGGGGCCGGGCCGAGGGGGTCAATCTGCTCGGCCTGATTGCGTTGGGCATACATTGCAGAAGGTGGGTTTTCCAAGGCGGAGCAGAGGGTCCCGGCACCTGAGGTTGTCCACGGGGAGAATGTCTGTTCCACGGGGGCAAGCGGTCCCTTCCGTCGTGCCCAAGCCCATGTGACCCCGAAGGCCAGGTGGCCCCGGTCCTTGAGCTGACTGAGGAGTGCTTTGAGACCCGGAGGGTGGCACAGGCGACTGGGCGCCAGCGGCGGCCCTCCCTCCCTTTGAGCGGGACGGGGAGCTGCCGCTGGCATCCGGAGCTCTGGCGGCCTGCGCCCTCTGTCCCTGTGACCGCAGGCTCTGCCGTGGGAGGCGGGATCCCACGTAGAGGTCGCGCGCTGGCTGCCCTGTCTTGGGTTGAGCGACGGAGCGCGACGTGGAGCAGCACCCGACTGAGGCTCCCTGCTTCTCTGTCCCCTGGCGTCTTGCCCTGGACCCAGTGCACCACCTTGTGGCGAGCCCAGGTGTGGCGCGTCCCGCTGTGGGGCCCGCTGGGGTGCAGGACCCACTTTCTCATGGCTTCCGCACGTCCCTCCCCGCCCGCCTGGAGGGCAGTTGGGGAGCGGTCCCCAACGTGGCCTGGGACCAACCTCGCTGGTGACCCGTGTCGCGGGCGCGCGCCCCAGGAGAGTGTGGGGAGGGGAGAGGATTCGGGGACGTAGCTGTGAGGATTCGGTGTGCGTGGGTCTGGCGGGTGGCCCGGACGGGGTCGGGGTCGTGGTCACGGTGGGTCGTTGTGGTGGTGGTGGTGGTGGTGGTGCTGGGGGTGGTGGTGGTGGTGGGGGGGGTGGTGGCGAAGTCCCCGAAGACAAAAGGAGCAGCGAGGGAGGGAGGAGCAAAAGCCTACAGCACCCGGTATTCCCAGGCGGTCTCCCATCCAAGTACTAACCAGGCCCGACCCTGCTTAGCTTCCGAGATCAGACGAGATCGGGCGCGTTCAGGGTGGTATGGCCGTAGACGCTAGCCGCCGCCTCCGGGAGCCCCAAGAGCCTGCCGAGGGCCCCGGCGTGCGTCTCCACGCTGCTCTCCTGGCACGGCTGGGAGTCCGGGTGGGGGCTGGCAGCCCGGGGCCAGCGGCCAGAGGCCCCGCGCGCCTGCTCGGGCAGCCGGTCTCGCCCAGGTGGCCGCTGGGTGGCTTTCTTCCCGAGGTGTCCTGCTGCCAGGACGAGGGTCAAGTTTTCTCGGGGGAAAATTTCTCAGTGCTCTCGGGCGCTTGTTCTTCTGGGAATGTCCACTGCTGTGGCCAAGGCGGGGGACGCACAGCTCGGGCCAGGGCAAGCAGCCGCCCTCCTCCGTCGCCTCCTGGAGCCGTATCCTTGGGTGGGTGCGTGGCTCCCAGCGGAGGTCTCGGGGACCCTTCCGGTCCTCTTCGTCCGGAAAGCGCCACTGCCCCTCCAGCCCATCAGGAAAACGGCAGCCGCGCCCTTCGCCGACCCGCTCCGCCCTCCTCCACACTCAGGGCCTGGGGCTGCGGGGCTGAATCGTGAGGCTTTCCAGCCCAGGACTTCACCTCTGGCCCCTTTCACACCCGGGATCTTGGGAAGAAGAAACAAAACCAAACACAGCCAAAGCCATCTCCTCCGACCCGGGGCCCCTCCACATCCCTTCCGATCCCGGGTTCCTGCCGGCCTCCCGGGGCGTTTCTCCCAGGCAGGCCTTCGCGGCCACTACACGGGGCTGAGCACTCGAGTCCTCGGGCGTCACGGGGCCCGCGGCCACGCCAAGCACGCACGACTCCCGGGTCTCGTCTGCTCCTGGGTGCCCTGGGCCTCTTCCCTGTGCCGCTGCTGGGTCTTGTGCCCCTGCTTGGCCTCCTTCAGACCCGGCCCCGTGCTACGCGGCCACGTGCTACAGGATCGTGCCAGCAGAACTGGCCCTGGCTGAGCCCCGTACCCACCCTCCTGCCATCCCTGGCCCTGCTAGCAAATGGCAGAGATCCTCTGGCCTCCGAGCCCAGACAAAAATCCTGATGCAGTTGGCCGAGGGGCCGCAAACCAAGGCTTCGCTTGTTCCCGCTCAGGCCCCAGCCATACCCTCTTGTCCTTCGGCTGCTCGTGTGTGGGGTGGGGGAGAGGAGGGTGCGTCCCCGTGCGTGCGTGCGTGGTCTGGGTGTCTCTGCGTGGTGTGTGTGTGTGTGTGTGTGTGTGTGTGTGTTAGATGCCGTGCCTGGTGTAGGTGGGGAAGAGCAAGCCCTCACGCACAGAGCCCCATCACACACTGGGGCCGGGCCGAGGGGGTCAATCTGCTCGGCCTGATTGCGTTGGGCATACATTGCAGAAGGTGGGTTTTCCAAGGCGGAGCAGAGGGTCCCGGCACCTGAGGTTGTCCACGGGGAGAATGTCTGTTCCACGGGGGCAAGCGGTCCCTTCCGTCGTGCCCAAGCCCATGTGACCCCGAAGGCCAGGTGGCCCCGGTCCTTGAGCTGACTGAGGAGTGCTTTGAGACCCGGAGGGTGGCACAGGCGACTGGGCGCCAGCGGCGGCCCTCCCTCCCTTTGAGCGGGACGGGGAGCTGCCGCTGGCATCCGGAGCTCTGGCGGCCTGCGCCCTCTGTCCCTGTGACCGCAGGCTCTGCCGTGGGAGGCGGGATCCCACGTAGAGGTCGCGCGCTGGCTGCCCTGTCTTGGGTTGAGCGACGGAGCGCGACGTGGAGCAGCACCCGACTGAGGCTCCCTGCTTCTCTGTCCCCTGGCGTCTTGCCCTGGACCCAGTGCACCACCTTGTGGCGAGCCCAGGTGTGGCGCGTCCCGCTGTGGGGCCCGCTGGGGTGCAGGACCCACTTTCTCATGGCTTCCGCACGTCCCTCCCCGCCCGCCTGGAGGGCAGTTGGGGAGCGGTCCCCAACGTGGCCTGGGACCAACCTCGCTGGTGACCCGTGTCGCGGGCGCGCGCCCCAGGAGAGTGTGGGGAGGGGAGAGGATTCGGGGACGTAGCTGTGAGGATTCGGTGTGCGTGGGTCTGGCGGGTGGCCCGGACGGGGTCGGGGTCGTGGTCACGGTGGGTCGTTGTGGTGGTGGTGGTGGTGGTGGTGCTGGGGGTGGTGGTGGTGGTGGGGGGGGTGGTGGCGAAGTCCCCGAAGACAAAAGGAGCAGCGAGGGAGGGAGGAGCAAAAGCCTACAGCACCCGGTATTCCCAGGCGGTCTCCCATCCAAGTACTAACCAGGCCCGACCCTGCTTAGCTTCCGAGATCAGACGAGATCGGGCGCGTTCAGGGTGGTATGGCCGTAGACGCTAGCCGCCGCCTCCGGGAGCCCCAAGAGCCTGCCGAGGGCCCCGGCGTGCGTCTCCACGCTGCTCTCCTGGCACGGCTGGGAGTCCGGGTGGGGGCTGGCAGCCCGGGGCCAGCGGCCAGAGGCCCCGCGCGCCTGCTCGGGCAGCCGGTCTCGCCCAGGTGGCCGCTGGGTGGCTTTCTTCCCGAGGTGTCCTGCTGCCAGGACGAGGGTCAAGTTTTCTCGGGGGAAAATTTCTCAGTGCTCTCGGGCGCTTGTTCTTCTGGGAATGTCCACTGCTGTGGCCAAGGCGGGGGACGCACAGCTCGGGCCAGGGCAAGCAGCCGCCCTCCTCCGTCGCCTCCTGGAGCCGTATCCTTGGGTGGGTGCGTGGCTCCCAGCGGAGGTCTCGGGGACCCTTCCGGTCCTCTTCGTCCGGAAAGCGCCACTGCCCCTCCAGCCCATCAGGAAAACGGCAGCCGCGCCCTTCGCCGACCCGCTCCGCCCTCCTCCACACTCAGGGCCTGGGGCTGCGGGGCTGAATCGTGAGGCTTTCCAGCCCAGGACTTCACCTCTGGCCCCTTTCACACCCGGGATCTTGGGAAGAAGAAACAAAACCAAACACAGCCAAAGCCATCTCCTCCGACCCGGGGCCCCTCCACATCCCTTCCGATCCCGGGTTCCTGCCGGCCTCCCGGGGCGTTTCTCCCAGGCAGGCCTTCGCGGCCACTACACGGGGCTGAGCACTCGAGTCCTCGGGCGTCACGGGGCCCGCGGCCACGCCAAGCACGCACGACTCCCGGGTCTCGTCTGCTCCTGGGTGCCCTGGGCCTCTTCCCTGTGCCGCTGCTGGGTCTTGTGCCCCTGCTTGGCCTCCTTCAGACCCGGCCCCGTGCTACGCGGCCACGTGCTACAGGATCGTGCCAGCAGAACTGGCCCTGGCTGAGCCCCGTACCCACCCTCCTGCCATCCCTGGCCCTGCTAGCAAATGGCAGAGATCCTCTGGCCTCCGAGCCCAGACAAAAATCCTGATGCAGTTGGCCGAGGGGCCGCAAACCAAGGCTTCGCTTGTTCCCGCTCAGGCCCCAGCCATACCCTCTTGTCCTTCGGCTGCTCGTGTGTGGGGTGGGGGAGAGGAGGGTGCGTCCCCGTGCGTGCGTGCGTGGTCTGGGTGTCTCTGCGTGGTGTGTGTGTGTGTGTGTGTGTGTGTGTGTTAGATGCCGTGCCTGGTGTAGGTGGGGAAGAGCAAGCCCTCACGCACAGAGCCCCATCACACACTGGGGCCGGGCCGAGGGGGTCAATCTGCTCGGCCTGATTGCGTTGGGCATACATTGCAGAAGGTGGGTTTTCCAAGGCGGAGCAGAGGGTCCCGGCACCTGAGGTTGTCCACGGGGAGAATGTCTGTTCCACGGGGGCAAGCGGTCCCTTCCGTCGTGCCCAAGCCCATGTGACCCCGAAGGCCAGGTGGCCCCGGTCCTTGAGCTGACTGAGGAGTGCTTTGAGACCCGGAGGGTGGCACAGGCGACTGGGCGCCAGCGGCGGCCCTCCCTCCCTTTGAGCGGGACGGGGAGCTGCCGCTGGCATCCGGAGCTCTGGCGGCCTGCGCCCTCTGTCCCTGTGACCGCAGGCTCTGCCGTGGGAGGCGGGATCCCACGTAGAGGTCGCGCGCTGGCTGCCCTGTCTTGGGTTGAGCGACGGAGCGCGACGTGGAGCAGCACCCGACTGAGGCTCCCTGCTTCTCTGTCCCCTGGCGTCTTGCCCTGGACCCAGTGCACCACCTTGTGGCGAGCCCAGGTGTGGCGCGTCCCGCTGTGGGGCCCGCTGGGGTGCAGGACCCACTTTCTCATGGCTTCCGCACGTCCCTCCCCGCCCGCCTGGAGGGCAGTTGGGGAGCGGTCCCCAACGTGGCCTGGGACCAACCTCGCTGGTGACCCGTGTCGCGGGCGCGCGCCCCAGGAGAGTGTGGGGAGGGGAGAGGATTCGGGGACGTAGCTGTGAGGATTCGGTGTGCGTGGGTCTGGCGGGTGGCCCGGACGGGGTCGGGGTCGTGGTCACGGTGGGTCGTTGTGGTGGTGGTGGTGGTGGTGGTGCTGGGGGTGGTGGTGGTGGTGGGGGGGGTGGTGGCGAAGTCCCCGAAGACAAAAGGAGCAGCGAGGGAGGGAGGAGCAAAAGCCTACAGCACCCGGTATTCCCAGGCGGTCTCCCATCCAAGTACTAACCAGGCCCGACCCTGCTTAGCTTCCGAGATCAGACGAGATCGGGCGCGTTCAGGGTGGTATGGCCGTAGACGCTAGCCGCCGCCTCCGGGAGCCCCAAGAGCCTGCCGAGGGCCCCGGCGTGCGTCTCCACGCTGCTCTCCTGGCACGGCTGGGAGTCCGGGTGGGGGCTGGCAGCCCGGGGCCAGCGGCCAGAGGCCCCGCGCGCCTGCTCGGGCAGCCGGTCTCGCCCAGGTGGCCGCTGGGTGGCTTTCTTCCCGAGGTGTCCTGCTGCCAGGACGAGGGTCAAGTTTTCTCGGGGGAAAATTTCTCAGTGCTCTCGGGCGCTTGTTCTTCTGGGAATGTCCACTGCTGTGGCCAAGGCGGGGGACGCACAGCTCGGGCCAGGGCAAGCAGCCGCCCTCCTCCGTCGCCTCCTGGAGCCGTATCCTTGGGTGGGTGCGTGGCTCCCAGCGGAGGTCTCGGGGACCCTTCCGGTCCTCTTCGTCCGGAAAGCGCCACTGCCCCTCCAGCCCATCAGGAAAACGGCAGCCGCGCCCTTCGCCGACCCGCTCCGCCCTCCTCCACACTCAGGGCCTGGGGCTGCGGGGCTGAATCGTGAGGCTTTCCAGCCCAGGACTTCACCTCTGGCCCCTTTCACACCCGGGATCTTGGGAAGAAGAAACAAAACCAAACACAGCCAAAGCCATCTCCTCCGACCCGGGGCCCCTCCACATCCCTTCCGATCCCGGGTTCCTGCCGGCCTCCCGGGGCGTTTCTCCCAGGCAGGCCTTCGCGGCCACTACACGGGGCTGAGCACTCGAGTCCTCGGGCGTCACGGGGCCCGCGGCCACGCCAAGCACGCACGACTCCCGGGTCTCGTCTGCTCCTGGGTGCCCTGGGCCTCTTCCCTGTGCCGCTGCTGGGTCTTGTGCCCCTGCTTGGCCTCCTTCAGACCCGGCCCCGTGCTACGCGGCCACGTGCTACAGGATCGTGCCAGCAGAACTGGCCCTGGCTGAGCCCCGTACCCACCCTCCTGCCATCCCTGGCCCTGCTAGCAAATGGCAGAGATCCTCTGGCCTCCGAGCCCAGACAAAAATCCTGATGCAGTTGGCCGAGGGGCCGCAAACCAAGGCTTCGCTTGTTCCCGCTCAGGCCCCAGCCATACCCTCTTGTCCTTCGGCTGCTCGTGTGTGGGGTGGGGGAGAGGAGGGTGCGTCCCCGTGCGTGCGTGCGTGGTCTGGGTGTCTCTGCGTGGTGTGTGTGTGTGTGTGTGTGTGTGTGTGTTAGATGCCGTGCCTGGTGTAGGTGGGGAAGAGCAAGCCCTCACGCACAGAGCCCCATCACACACTGGGGCCGGGCCGAGGGGGTCAATCTGCTCGGCCTGATTGCGTTGGGCATACATTGCAGAAGGTGGGTTTTCCAAGGCGGAGCAGAGGGTCCCGGCACCTGAGGTTGTCCACGGGGAGAATGTCTGTTCCACGGGGGCAAGCGGTCCCTTCCGTCGTGCCCAAGCCCATGTGACCCCGAAGGCCAGGTGGCCCCGGTCCTTGAGCTGACTGAGGAGTGCTTTGAGACCCGGAGGGTGGCACAGGCGACTGGGCGCCAGCGGCGGCCCTCCCTCCCTTTGAGCGGGACGGGGAGCTGCCGCTGGCATCCGGAGCTCTGGCGGCCTGCGCCCTCTGTCCCTGTGACCGCAGGCTCTGCCGTGGGAGGCGGGATCCCACGTAGAGGTCGCGCGCTGGCTGCCCTGTCTTGGGTTGAGCGACGGAGCGCGACGTGGAGCAGCACCCGACTGAGGCTCCCTGCTTCTCTGTCCCCTGGCGTCTTGCCCTGGACCCAGTGCACCACCTTGTGGCGAGCCCAGGTGTGGCGCGTCCCGCTGTGGGGCCCGCTGGGGTGCAGGACCCACTTTCTCATGGCTTCCGCACGTCCCTCCCCGCCCGCCTGGAGGGCAGTTGGGGAGCGGTCCCCAACGTGGCCTGGGACCAACCTCGCTGGTGACCCGTGTCGCGGGCGCGCGCCCCAGGAGAGTGTGGGGAGGGGAGAGGATTCGGGGACGTAGCTGTGAGGATTCGGTGTGCGTGGGTCTGGCGGGTGGCCCGGACGGGGTCGGGGTCGTGGTCACGGTGGGTCGTTGTGGTGGTGGTGGTGGTGGTGGTGCTGGGGGTGGTGGTGGTGGTGGGGGGGGTGGTGGCGAAGTCCCCGAAGACAAAAGGAGCAGCGAGGGAGGGAGGAGCAAAAGCCTACAGCACCCGGTATTCCCAGGCGGTCTCCCATCCAAGTACTAACCAGGCCCGACCCTGCTTAGCTTCCGAGATCAGACGAGATCGGGCGCGTTCAGGGTGGTATGGCCGTAGACGCTAGCCGCCGCCTCCGGGAGCCCCAAGAGCCTGCCGAGGGCCCCGGCGTGCGTCTCCACGCTGCTCTCCTGGCACGGCTGGGAGTCCGGGTGGGGGCTGGCAGCCCGGGGCCAGCGGCCAGAGGCCCCGCGCGCCTGCTCGGGCAGCCGGTCTCGCCCAGGTGGCCGCTGGGTGGCTTTCTTCCCGAGGTGTCCTGCTGCCAGGACGAGGGTCAAGTTTTCTCGGGGGAAAATTTCTCAGTGCTCTCGGGCGCTTGTTCTTCTGGGAATGTCCACTGCTGTGGCCAAGGCGGGGGACGCACAGCTCGGGCCAGGGCAAGCAGCCGCCCTCCTCCGTCGCCTCCTGGAGCCGTATCCTTGGGTGGGTGCGTGGCTCCCAGCGGAGGTCTCGGGGACCCTTCCGGTCCTCTTCGTCCGGAAAGCGCCACTGCCCCTCCAGCCCATCAGGAAAACGGCAGCCGCGCCCTTCGCCGACCCGCTCCGCCCTCCTCCACACTCAGGGCCTGGGGCTGCGGGGCTGAATCGTGAGGCTTTCCAGCCCAGGACTTCACCTCTGGCCCCTTTCACACCCGGGATCTTGGGAAGAAGAAACAAAACCAAACACAGCCAAAGCCATCTCCTCCGACCCGGGGCCCCTCCACATCCCTTCCGATCCCGGGTTCCTGCCGGCCTCCCGGGGCGTTTCTCCCAGGCAGGCCTTCGCGGCCACTACACGGGGCTGAGCACTCGAGTCCTCGGGCGTCACGGGGCCCGCGGCCACGCCAAGCACGCACGACTCCCGGGTCTCGTCTGCTCCTGGGTGCCCTGGGCCTCTTCCCTGTGCCGCTGCTGGGTCTTGTGCCCCTGCTTGGCCTCCTTCAGACCCGGCCCCGTGCTACGCGGCCACGTGCTACAGGATCGTGCCAGCAGAACTGGCCCTGGCTGAGCCCCGTACCCACCCTCCTGCCATCCCTGGCCCTGCTAGCAAATGGCAGAGATCCTCTGGCCTCCGAGCCCAGACAAAAATCCTGATGCAGTTGGCCGAGGGGCCGCAAACCAAGGCTTCGCTTGTTCCCGCTCAGGCCCCAGCCATACCCTCTTGTCCTTCGGCTGCTCGTGTGTGGGGTGGGGGAGAGGAGGGTGCGTCCCCGTGCGTGCGTGCGTGGTCTGGGTGTCTCTGCGTGGTGTGTGTGTGTGTGTGTGTGTGTGTGTGTTAGATGCCGTGCCTGGTGTAGGTGGGGAAGAGCAAGCCCTCACGCACAGAGCCCCATCACACACTGGGGCCGGGCCGAGGGGGTCAATCTGCTCGGCCTGATTGCGTTGGGCATACATTGCAGAAGGTGGGTTTTCCAAGGCGGAGCAGAGGGTCCCGGCACCTGAGGTTGTCCACGGGGAGAATGTCTGTTCCACGGGGGCAAGCGGTCCCTTCCGTCGTGCCCAAGCCCATGTGACCCCGAAGGCCAGGTGGCCCCGGTCCTTGAGCTGACTGAGGAGTGCTTTGAGACCCGGAGGGTGGCACAGGCGACTGGGCGCCAGCGGCGGCCCTCCCTCCCTTTGAGCGGGACGGGGAGCTGCCGCTGGCATCCGGAGCTCTGGCGGCCTGCGCCCTCTGTCCCTGTGACCGCAGGCTCTGCCGTGGGAGGCGGGATCCCACGTAGAGGTCGCGCGCTGGCTGCCCTGTCTTGGGTTGAGCGACGGAGCGCGACGTGGAGCAGCACCCGACTGAGGCTCCCTGCTTCTCTGTCCCCTGGCGTCTTGCCCTGGACCCAGTGCACCACCTTGTGGCGAGCCCAGGTGTGGCGCGTCCCGCTGTGGGGCCCGCTGGGGTGCAGGACCCACTTTCTCATGGCTTCCGCACGTCCCTCCCCGCCCGCCTGGAGGGCAGTTGGGGAGCGGTCCCCAACGTGGCCTGGGACCAACCTCGCTGGTGACCCGTGTCGCGGGCGCGCGCCCCAGGAGAGTGTGGGGAGGGGAGAGGATTCGGGGACGTAGCTGTGAGGATTCGGTGTGCGTGGGTCTGGCGGGTGGCCCGGACGGGGTCGGGGTCGTGGTCACGGTGGGTCGTTGTGGTGGTGGTGGTGGTGGTGGTGCTGGGGGTGGTGGTGGTGGTGGGGGGGGTGGTGGCGAAGTCCCCGAAGACAAAAGGAGCAGCGAGGGAGGGAGGAGCAAAAGCCTACAGCACCCGGTATTCCCAGGCGGTCTCCCATCCAAGTACTAACCAGGCCCGACCCTGCTTAGCTTCCGAGATCAGACGAGATCGGGCGCGTTCAGGGTGGTATGGCCGTAGACGCTAGCCGCCGCCTCCGGGAGCCCCAAGAGCCTGCCGAGGGCCCCGGCGTGCGTCTCCACGCTGCTCTCCTGGCACGGCTGGGAGTCCGGGTGGGGGCTGGCAGCCCGGGGCCAGCGGCCAGAGGCCCCGCGCGCCTGCTCGGGCAGCCGGTCTCGCCCAGGTGGCCGCTGGGTGGCTTTCTTCCCGAGGTGTCCTGCTGCCAGGACGAGGGTCAAGTTTTCTCGGGGGAAAATTTCTCAGTGCTCTCGGGCGCTTGTTCTTCTGGGAATGTCCACTGCTGTGGCCAAGGCGGGGGACGCACAGCTCGGGCCAGGGCAAGCAGCCGCCCTCCTCCGTCGCCTCCTGGAGCCGTATCCTTGGGTGGGTGCGTGGCTCCCAGCGGAGGTCTCGGGGACCCTTCCGGTCCTCTTCGTCCGGAAAGCGCCACTGCCCCTCCAGCCCATCAGGAAAACGGCAGCCGCGCCCTTCGCCGACCCGCTCCGCCCTCCTCCACACTCAGGGCCTGGGGCTGCGGGGCTGAATCGTGAGGCTTTCCAGCCCAGGACTTCACCTCTGGCCCCTTTCACACCCGGGATCTTGGGAAGAAGAAACAAAACCAAACACAGCCAAAGCCATCTCCTCCGACCCGGGGCCCCTCCACATCCCTTCCGATCCCGGGTTCCTGCCGGCCTCCCGGGGCGTTTCTCCCAGGCAGGCCTTCGCGGCCACTACACGGGGCTGAGCACTCGAGTCCTCGGGCGTCACGGGGCCCGCGGCCACGCCAAGCACGCACGACTCCCGGGTCTCGTCTGCTCCTGGGTGCCCTGGGCCTCTTCCCTGTGCCGCTGCTGGGTCTTGTGCCCCTGCTTGGCCTCCTTCAGACCCGGCCCCGTGCTACGCGGCCACGTGCTACAGGATCGTGCCAGCAGAACTGGCCCTGGCTGAGCCCCGTACCCACCCTCCTGCCATCCCTGGCCCTGCTAGCAAATGGCAGAGATCCTCTGGCCTCCGAGCCCAGACAAAAATCCTGATGCAGTTGGCCGAGGGGCCGCAAACCAAGGCTTCGCTTGTTCCCGCTCAGGCCCCAGCCATACCCTCTTGTCCTTCGGCTGCTCGTGTGTGGGGTGGGGGAGAGGAGGGTGCGTCCCCGTGCGTGCGTGCGTGGTCTGGGTGTCTCTGCGTGGTGTGTGTGTGTGTGTGTGTGTGTGTGTGTGTTAGATGCCGTGCCTGGTGTAGGTGGGGAAGAGCAAGCCCTCACGCACAGAGCCCCATCACACACTGGGGCCGGGCCGAGGGGGTCAATCTGCTCGGCCTGATTGCGTTGGGCATACATTGCAGAAGGTGGGTTTTCCAAGGCGGAGCAGAGGGTCCCGGCACCTGAGGTTGTCCACGGGGAGAATGTCTGTTCCACGGGGGCAAGCGGTCCCTTCCGTCGTGCCCAAGCCCATGTGACCCCGAAGGCCAGGTGGCCCCGGTCCTTGAGCTGACTGAGGAGTGCTTTGAGACCCGGAGGGTGGCACAGGCGACTGGGCGCCAGCGGCGGCCCTCCCTCCCTTTGAGCGGGACGGGGAGCTGCCGCTGGCATCCGGAGCTCTGGCGGCCTGCGCCCTCTGTCCCTGTGACCGCAGGCTCTGCCGTGGGAGGCGGGATCCCACGTAGAGGTCGCGCGCTGGCTGCCCTGTCTTGGGTTGAGCGACGGAGCGCGACGTGGAGCAGCACCCGACTGAGGCTCCCTGCTTCTCTGTCCCCTGGCGTCTTGCCCTGGACCCAGTGCACCACCTTGTGGCGAGCCCAGGTGTGGCGCGTCCCGCTGTGGGGCCCGCTGGGGTGCAGGACCCACTTTCTCATGGCTTCCGCACGTCCCTCCCCGCCCGCCTGGAGGGCAGTTGGGGAGCGGTCCCCAACGTGGCCTGGGACCAACCTCGCTGGTGACCCGTGTCGCGGGCGCGCGCCCCAGGAGAGTGTGGGGAGGGGAGAGGATTCGGGGACGTAGCTGTGAGGATTCGGTGTGCGTGGGTCTGGCGGGTGGCCCGGACGGGGTCGGGGTCGTGGTCACGGTGGGTCGTTGTGGTGGTGGTGGTGGTGGTGGTGCTGGGGGTGGTGGTGGTGGTGGGGGGGGTGGTGGCGAAGTCCCCGAAGACAAAAGGAGCAGCGAGGGAGGGAGGAGCAAAAGCCTACAGCACCCGGTATTCCCAGGCGGTCTCCCATCCAAGTACTAACCAGGCCCGACCCTGCTTAGCTTCCGAGATCAGACGAGATCGGGCGCGTTCAGGGTGGTATGGCCGTAGACGCTAGCCGCCGCCTCCGGGAGCCCCAAGAGCCTGCCGAGGGCCCCGGCGTGCGTCTCCACGCTGCTCTCCTGGCACGGCTGGGAGTCCGGGTGGGGGCTGGCAGCCCGGGGCCAGCGGCCAGAGGCCCCGCGCGCCTGCTCGGGCAGCCGGTCTCGCCCAGGTGGCCGCTGGGTGGCTTTCTTCCCGAGGTGTCCTGCTGCCAGGACGAGGGTCAAGTTTTCTCGGGGGAAAATTTCTCAGTGCTCTCGGGCGCTTGTTCTTCTGGGAATGTCCACTGCTGTGGCCAAGGCGGGGGACGCACAGCTCGGGCCAGGGCAAGCAGCCGCCCTCCTCCGTCGCCTCCTGGAGCCGTATCCTTGGGTGGGTGCGTGGCTCCCAGCGGAGGTCTCGGGGACCCTTCCGGTCCTCTTCGTCCGGAAAGCGCCACTGCCCCTCCAGCCCATCAGGAAAACGGCAGCCGCGCCCTTCGCCGACCCGCTCCGCCCTCCTCCACACTCAGGGCCTGGGGCTGCGGGGCTGAATCGTGAGGCTTTCCAGCCCAGGACTTCACCTCTGGCCCCTTTCACACCCGGGATCTTGGGAAGAAGAAACAAAACCAAACACAGCCAAAGCCATCTCCTCCGACCCGGGGCCCCTCCACATCCCTTCCGATCCCGGGTTCCTGCCGGCCTCCCGGGGCGTTTCTCCCAGGCAGGCCTTCGCGGCCACTACACGGGGCTGAGCACTCGAGTCCTCGGGCGTCACGGGGCCCGCGGCCACGCCAAGCACGCACGACTCCCGGGTCTCGTCTGCTCCTGGGTGCCCTGGGCCTCTTCCCTGTGCCGCTGCTGGGTCTTGTGCCCCTGCTTGGCCTCCTTCAGACCCGGCCCCGTGCTACGCGGCCACGTGCTACAGGATCGTGCCAGCAGAACTGGCCCTGGCTGAGCCCCGTACCCACCCTCCTGCCATCCCTGGCCCTGCTAGCAAATGGCAGAGATCCTCTGGCCTCCGAGCCCAGACAAAAATCCTGATGCAGTTGGCCGAGGGGCCGCAAACCAAGGCTTCGCTTGTTCCCGCTCAGGCCCCAGCCATACCCTCTTGTCCTTCGGCTGCTCGTGTGTGGGGTGGGGGAGAGGAGGGTGCGTCCCCGTGCGTGCGTGCGTGGTCTGGGTGTCTCTGCGTGTGTGTGTGTGTGTGTGTGTGTGTGTGTTAGATGCCGTGCCTGGTGTAGGTGGGGAAGAGCAAGCCCTCACGCACAGAGCCCCATCACACACTGGGGCCGGGCCGAGGGGGTCAATCTGCTCGGCCTGATTGCGTTGGGCATACATTGCAGAAGGTGGGTTTTCCAAGGCGGAGCAGAGGGTCCCGGCACCTGAGGTTGTCCACGGGGAGAATGTCTGTTCCACGGGGGCAAGCGGTCCCTTCCGTCGTGCCCAAGCCCATGTGACCCCGAAGGCCAGGTGGCCCCGGTCCTTGAGCTGACTGAGGAGTGCTTTGAGACCCGGAGGGTGGCACAGGCGACTGGGCGCCAGCGGCGGCCCTCCCTCCCTTTGAGCGGGACGGGGAGCTGCCGCTGGCATCCGGAGCTCTGGCGGCCTGCGCCCTCTGTCCCTGTGACCGCAGGCTCTGCCGTGGGAGGCGGGATCCCACGTAGAGGTCGCGCGCTGGCTGCCCTGTCTTGGGTTGAGCGACGGAGCGCGACGTGGAGCAGCACCCGACTGAGGCTCCCTGCTTCTCTGTCCCCTGGCGTCTTGCCCTGGACCCAGTGCACCACCTTGTGGCGAGCCCAGGTGTGGCGCGTCCCGCTGTGGGGCCCGCTGGGGTGCAGGACCCACTTTCTCATGGCTTCCGCACGTCCCTCCCCGCCCGCCTGGAGGGCAGTTGGGGAGCGGTCCCCAACGTGGCCTGGGACCAACCTCGCTGGTGACCCGTGTCGCGGGCGCGCGCCCCAGGAGAGTGTGGGGAGGGGAGAGGATTCGGGGACGTAGCTGTGAGGATTCGGTGTGCGTGGGTCTGGCGGTGGCCCGGACGGGGTCGGGGTCGTGGTCACGGTGGGTCGTTGTGGTGGTGGTGGTGGTGGTGGTGCTGGGGGTGGTGGTGGTGGGGGGGGTGGTGGCGAAGTCCCCGAAGACAAAAGGAGCAGCGAGGGAGGGAGGAGCAAAAGCTTACAGCACCCGGTATTCCCAGGCGGTCTCCCATCCAAGTACTAACCAGGCCCGACCCTGCTTAGCTTCCGAGATCAGACGAGATCGGGCGCGTTCAGGGTGGTATGGCCGTAGACGCTAGCCGCCGCCTCCGGGAGCCCCAAGAGCCTGCCGAGGGCCCCGGCGTGCGTCTCCACGCTGCTCTCCTGGCACGGCTGGGAGTCCGGGTGGGGGCTGGCAGCCCGGGGCCAGCGGCCAGAGGCCCCGCGCGCCTGCTCGGGCAGCCGGTCTCGCCCAGGTGGCCGCTGGGTGGCTTTCTTCCCGAGGTGTCCTGCTGCCAGGACGAGGGTCAAGTTTTCTCGGGGGAAAATTTCTCAGTGCTCTCGGGCGCTTGTTCTTCTGGGAATGTCCACTGCTGTGGCCAAGGCGGGGGACGCACAGCTCGGGCCAGGGCAAGCAGCCGCCCTCCTCCGTCGCCTCCTGGAGCCGTATCCTTGGGTGGGTGCGTGGCTCCCAGCGGAGGTCTCGGGGACCCTTCCGGTCCTCTTCGTCCGGAAAGCGACACTGCCCCTCCAGCCCATCAGGAAAACGGCAGCCGCGCCCTTCGCCGACCCGCTCCGCCCTCCTCCACACTCAGGGCCTGGGGCTGCGGGGCTGAATCGTGAGGCTTTCCAGCCCAGGACTTCACCTCTGGCCCCTTTCACACCCGGGATCTTGGGAAGAAGAAACAAAACCAAACACAGCCAAAGCCATCTCCTCCGACCCGGGGCCCCTCCACATCCCTTCCGATCCCGGGTTCCTGCCGGCCTCCCGGGGCGTTTCTCCCAGGCAGGCCTTCGCGGCCACTACACGGGGCTGAGAACTCGAGTCCTCGGGCGTCACGGGGCCCGCGGCCACGCCAAGCACGCACGACTCCCGGGTCTCGTCTGCTCCTGGGTGCCCTGGGCCTCTTCCCTGTGCCGCTGCTGGGTCTTGTGCCCCTGCTTGGCCTCCTTCAGACCCGGCCCCGTGCTACGCGGCCACGTGCTACAGGATCGTGCCAGCAGAACTGGCCCTGGCTGAGCCCCGTACCCACCCTCCTGCCATCCCTGGCCCTGCTAGCAAATGGCAGAGATCCTCTGGCCTCCGAGCCCAGACAAAAATCCTGATGCAGTTGGCCGAGGGGCCGCAAACCAAGGCTTCGCTTGTTCCCGCTCAGGCCCCAGCCATACCCTCTTGTCCTTCGGCTGCTCGTGTGTGGGGTGGGGGAGAGGAGGGTGCGTCCCCGTGCGTGCGTGCGTGGTCTGGGTGTCTCTGCGTGGTGTGTGTGTGTGTGTGTGTGTGTGTTAGATGCCGTGCCTGGTGTAGGTGGGGAAGAGCAAGCCCTCACGCACAGAGCCCCATCACACACTGGGGCCGGGCCGAGGGGGTCAATCTGCTCGGCCTGATTGCGTTGGGCATACATTGCAGAAGGTGGGTTTTCCAAGGCGGAGCAGAGGGTCCCGGCACCTGAGGTTGTCCACGGGGAGAATGTCTGTTCCACGGGGGCAAGCGGTCCCTTCCGTCGTGCCCAAGCCCATGTGACCCCGAAGGCCAGGTGGCCCCGGTCCTTGAGCTGACTGAGGAGTGCTTTGAGACCCGGAGGGTGGCACAGGCGACTGGGCGCCAGCGGCGGCCCTCCCTCCCTTTGAGCGGGACGGGGAGCTGCCGCTGGCATCCGGAGCTCTGGCGGCCTGCGCCCTCTGTCCCTGTGACCGCAGGCTCTGCCGTGGGAGGCGGGATCCCACGTAGAGGTCGCGCGCTGGCTGCCCTGTCTTGGGTTGAGCGACGGAGCGCGACGTGGAGCAGCACCCGACTGAGGCTCCCTGCTTCTCTGTCCCCTGGCGTCTTGCCCTGGACCCAGTGCACCACCTTGTGGCGAGCCCAGGTGTGGCGCGTCCCGCTGTGGGGCCCGCTGGGGTGCAGGACCCACTTTCTCATGGCTTCCGCACGTCCCTCCCCGCCCGCCTGGAGGGCAGTTGGGGAGCGGTCCCCAACGTGGCCTGGGACCAACCTCGCTGGTGACCCGTGTCGCGGGCGCGCGCCCCAGGAGAGTGTGGGGAGGGGAGAGGATTCGGGGACGTAGCTGTGAGGATTCGGTGTGCGTGGGTCTGGCGGGTGGCCCGGACGGGGTCGGGGTCGTGGTCACGGTGGGTCGTTGTGGTGGTGGTGGTGGTGGTGGTGCTGGGGGTGGTGGTGGTGGTGGGGGGGGTGGTGGCGAAGTCCCCGAAGACAAAAGGAGCAGCGAGGGAGGGAGGAGCAAAAGCCTACAGCACCCGGTATTCCCAGGCGGTCTCCCATCCAAGTACTAACCAGGCCCGACCCTGCTTAGCTTCCGAGATCAGACGAGATCGGGCGCGTTCAGGGTGGTATGGCCGTAGACGCTAGCCGCCGCCTCCGGGAGCCCCAAGAGCCTGCCGAGGGCCCCGGCGTGCGTCTCCACGCTGCTCTCCTGGCACGGCTGGGAGTCCGGGTGGGGGCTGGCAGCCCGGGGCCAGCGGCCAGAGGCCCCGCGCGCCTGCTCGGGCAGCCGGTCTCGCCCAGGTGGCCGCTGGGTGGCTTTCTTCCCGAGGTGTCCTGCTGCCAGGACGAGGGTCAAGTTTTCTCGGGGGAAAATTTCTCAGTGCTCTCGGGCGCTTGTTCTTCTGGGAATGTCCACTGCTGTGGCCAAGGCGGGGGACGCACAGCTCGGGCCAGGGCAAGCAGCCGCCCTCCTCCGTCGCCTCCTGGAGCCGTATCCTTGGGTGGGTGCGTGGCTCCCAGCGGAGGTCTCGGGGACCCTTCCGGTCCTCTTCGTCCGGAAAGCGACACTGCCCCTCCAGCCCATCAGGAAAACGGCAGCCGCGCCCTTCGCCGACCCGCTCCGCCCTCCTCCACACTCAGGGCCTGGGGCTGCGGGGCTGAATCGTGAGGCTTTCCAGCCCAGGACTTCACCTCTGGCCCCTTTCACACCCGGGATCTTGGGAAGAAGAAACAAAACCAAACACAGCCAAAGCCATCTCCTCCGACCCGGGGCCCCTCCACATCCCTTCCGATCCCGGGTTCCTGCCGGCCTCCCGGGGCGTTTCTCCCAGGCAGGCCTTCGCGGCCACTACACGGGGCTGAGCACTCGAGTCCTCGGGCGTCACGGGGCCCGCGGCCACGCCAAGCACGCACGACTCCCGGGTCTCGTCTGCTCCTGGGTGCCCTGGGCCTCTTCCCTGTGCCGCTGCTGGGTCTTGTGCCCCTGCTTGGCCTCCTTCAGACCCGGCCCCGTGCTACGCGGCCACGTGCTACAGGATCGTGCCAGCAGAACTGGCCCTGGCTGAGCCCCGTACCCACCCTCCTGCCATCCCTGGCCCTCCTAGCAAATGGCAGAGATCCTCTGGCCTCCGAGCCCAGACAAAAATCCTGATGCAGTTGGCCGAGGGGCCGCAAACCAAGGCTTCGCTTGTTCCCGCTCAGGCCCCAGCCATACCCTCTTGTCCTTCGGCTGCTCGTGTGTGGGGTGGGGGAGAGGAGGGTGCGTCCCCGTGCGTGCGTGCGTGGTCTGGGTGTCTCTGCGTGGTGTGTGTGTGTGTGTGTGTGTGTGTTAGATGCCGTGCCTGGTGTAGGTGGGGAAGAGCAAGCCCTCACGCACAGAGCCCCATCACACACTGGGGCCGGGCCGAGGGGGTCAATCTGCTCGGCCTGATTGCGTTGGGCATACATTGCAGAAGGTGGGTTTTCCAAGGCGGAGCAGAGGGTCCCGGCACCTGAGGTTGTCCACGGGGAGAATGTCTGTTCCACGGGGGCAAGCGGTCCCTTCCGTCGTGCCCAAGCCCATGTGACCCCGAAGGCCAGGTGGCCCCGGTCCTTGAGCTGACTGAGGAGTGCTTTGAGACCCGGAGGGTGGCACAGGCGACTGGGCGCCAGCGGCGGCCCTCCCTCACTTTGAGCGGGACGGGGAGCTGCCGCTGGCATCCGGAGCTCTGGCGGCCTGCGCCCTCTGTCCCTGTGACCGCAGGCTCTGCCGTGGGAGGCGGGATCCCACGTAGAGGTCGCGCGCTGGCTGCCCTGTCTTGGGTTGAGCGACGGAGCGCGACGTGGAGCAGCACCCGACTGAGGCTCCCTGCTTCTCTGTCCCCTGGCGTCTTGCCCTGGACCCAGTGCACCACCTTGTGGCGAGCCCAGGTGTGGCGCGTCCCGCTGTGGGGCCCGCTGGGGTGCAGGACCCACTTTCTCATGGCTTCCGCACGTCCCTCCCCGCCCGCCTGGAGGGCAGTTGGGGAGCGGTCCCCAACGTGGCCTGGGACCAACCTCGCTGGTGACCCGTGTCGCGGGCGCGCGCCCCAGGAGAGTGTGGGGAGGGGAGAGGATTCGGGGACGTAGCTGTGAGGATTCGGTGTGCGTGGGTCTGGCGGGTGGCCCGGACGGGGTCGGGGTCGTGGTCACGGTGGGTCGTTGTGGTGGTGGTGGTGGTGGTGGTGCTGGGGGTGGTGGTGGTGGGGGGGGTGGTGGCGAAGTCCCCGAAGACAAAAGGAGCAGCGAGGGAGGGAGGAGCAAAAGCCTACAGCACCCGGTATTCCCAGGCGGTCTCCCATCCAAGTACTAACCAGGCCCGACCCTGCTTAGCTTCCGAGATCAGACGAGATCGGGCGCGTTCAGGGTGGTATGGCCGTAGACGCTAGCCGCCGCCTCTGGGAGCCACAAGAGCCTGCCGAGGGCCCCGGCGTGCGTCTCCACGCTGCTCTCCTGGCACGGCTGGGAGTCCGGGTGGGGGCTGGCAGCCCGGGGCCAGCGGCCAGAGGCCCCGCGCGCCTGCTCGGGCAGCCGGTCTCGCCCAGGTGGCCGCTGGGTGGCTTTCTTCCCGAGGTGTCCTGCTGCCAGGACGAGGGTCAAGTTTTCTCGGGGGAAAATTTCTCAGTGCTCTCGGGCGCTTGTTCTTCTGGGAATGTCCACTGCTGTGGCCAAGGCGGGGGACGCACAGCTCGGGCCAGGGCAAGCAGCCGCCCTCCTCCGTCGCCTCCTGGAGCCGTATCCTTGGGTGGGTGCGTGGCTCCCAGCGGAGGTCTCGGGGACCCTTCCGGTCCTCTTCGTCCGGAAAGCGCCACTGCCCCTCCAGCCCATCAGGAAAACGGCAGCCGCGCCCTTCGCCGACCCGCTCCGCCCTCCTCCACACTCAGGGCCTGGGGCTGCGGGGCTGAATCGTGAGGCTTTCCAGCCCAGGACTTCACCTCTGGCCCCTTTCACACCCGGGATCTTGGGAAGAAGAAACAAAACCAAACACAGCCAAAGCCATCTCCTCCGACCCGGGGCCCCTCCACATCCCTTCCGATCCCGGGTTCCTGCCGGCCTCCCGGGGCGTTTCTCCCAGGCAGGCCTTCGCGGCCACTACACGGGGCTGAGCACTCGAGTCCTCGGGCGTCACGGGGCCCGCGGCCACGCCAAGCACGCACGACTCCCGGGTCTCGTCTGCTCCTGGGTGCCCTGGGCCTCTTCCCTGTGCCGCTGCTGGGTCTTGTGCCCCTGCTTGGCCTCCTTCAGACCCGGCCCCGTGCTACGCGGACACGTGCTACAGGATCGTGCCAGCAGAACTGGCCCTGGCTGAGCCCCGTACCCACCCTCCTGCCATCCCTGGCCCTGCTAGCAAATGGCAGAGATCCTCTGGCCTCCGAGCCCAGACAAAAATCCTGATGCAGTTGGCCGAGGGGCCGCAAACCAAGGCTTCGCTTGTTCCCGCTCAGGCCCCAGCCATACCCTCTTGTCCTTCGGCTGCTCGTGTGTGGGGTGGGGGAGAGGAGGGTGCGTCCCCGTGCGTGCGTGCGTGGTCTGGGTGTCTCTGCGTGGTGTGTGTGTGTGTGTGTGTGTGTGTTAGATGCCGTGCCTGGTGTAGGTGGGGAAGAGCAAGCCCTCACGCACAGAGCCCCATCACACACTGGGGCCGGGCCGAGGGGGTCAATCTGCTCGGCCTGATTGCGTTGGGCATACATTGCAGAAGGTGGGTTTTCCAAGGCGGAGCAGAGGGTCCCGGCACCTGAGGTTGTCCACGGGGAGAATGTCTGTTCCACGGGGGCAAGCGGTCCCTTCCGTCGTGCCCAAGCCCATGTGACCCCGAAGGCCAGGTGGCCCCGGTCCTTGAGCTGACTGAGGAGTGCTTTGAGACCCGGAGGGTGGCACAGGCGACTGGGCGCCAGCGGCGGCCCTCCCTCCCTTTGAGCGGGACGGGGAGCTGCCGCTGGCATCCGGAGCTCTGGCGGCCTGCGCCCTCTGTCCCTGTGACCGCAGGCTCTGCCGTGGGAGGCGGGATCCCACGTAGAGGTCGCGCGCTGGCTGCCCTGTCTTGGGTTGAGCGACGGAGCGCGACGTGAAGCAGCACCCGACTGAGGCTCCCTGCTTCTCTGTCCCCTGGCGTCTTGCCCTGGACCCAGTGCACCACCTTGTGGCGAGCCCAGGTGTGGCGCGTCCCGCTGTGGGGCCCGCTGGGGTGCAGGACCCACTTTCTCATGGCTTCCGCACGTCCCTCCCCGCCCGCCTGGAGGGCAGTTGGGGAGCGGTCCCCAACGTGGCCTGGGACCAACCTCGCTGGTGACCCGTGTCGCGGGCGCGCGCCCCAGGAGAGTGTGGGGAGGGGAGAGGATTCGGGGACGTAGCTGTGAGGATTCGGTGTGCGTGGGTCTGGCGGGTGGCCCGGACGGGGTCGGGGTCGTGGTCACGGTGGGTCGTTGTGGTGGTGGTGGTGGTGGTGCTGGGGGTGGTGGTGGTGGTGGGGGGGGTGGTGGCGAAGTCCCCGAAGACAAAAGGAGCAGCGAGGGAGGGAGGAGCAAAAGCCTACAGCACCCGGTATTCCCAGGCGGTCTCCCATCCAAGTACTAACCAGGCCCGACCCTGCTTAGCTTCCGAGATCAGACGAGATCGGGCGCGTTCAGGGTGGTATGGCCGTAGACGCTAGCCGCCGCCTCCGGGAGCCCCAAGAGCCTGCCGAGGGCCCCGGCGTGCGTCTCCACGCTGCTCTCCTGGCACGGCTGGGAGTCCGGGTGGGGGCTGGCAGCCCGGGGCCAGCGGCCAGAGGCCCCGCGCGCCTGCTCGGGCAGCCGGTCTCGCCCAGGTGGCCGCTGGGTGGCTTTCTTCCCGAGGTGTCCTGCTGCCAGGACGAGGGTCAAGTTTTCTCGGGGGAAAATTTCTCAGTGCTCTCGGGCGCTTGTTCTTCTGGGAATGTCCACTGCTGTGGCCAAGGCGGGGGACGCACAGCTCGGGCCAGGGCAAGCAGCCGCCCTCCTCCGTCGCCTCCTGGAGCCGTATCCTTGGGTGGGTGCGTGGCTCCCAGCGGAGGTCTCGGGGACCCTTCCGGTCCTCTTCGTCCGGAAAGCGCCACTGCCCCTCCAGCCCATCAGGAAAACGGCAGCCGCGCCCTTCGCCGACCCGCTCCGCCCTCCTCCACACTCAGGGCCTGGGGCTGCGGGGCTGAATCGTGAGGCTTTCCAGCCCAGGACTTCACCTCTGGCCCCTTTCACACCCGGGATCTTGGGAAGAAGAAACAAAACCAAACACAGCCAAAGCCATCTCCTCCGACCCGGGGCCCCTCCACATCCCTTCCGATCCCGGGTTCCTGCCGGCCTCCCGGGGCGTTTCTCCCAGGCAGGCCTTCGCGGCCACTACACGGGGCTGAGCACTCGAGTCCTCGGGCGTCACGGGGCCCGCGGCCACGCCAAGCACGCACGACTCCCGGGTCTCGTCTGCTCCTGGGTGCCCTGGGCCTCTTCCCTGTGCCGCTGCTGGGTCTTGTGCCCCTGCTTGGCCTCCTTCAGACCCGGCCCCGTGCTACGCGGCCACGTGCTACAGGATCGTGCCAGCAGAACTGGCCCTGGCTGAGCCCCGTACCCACCCTCCTGCCATCCCTGGCCCTGCTAGCAAATGGCAGAGATCCTCTGGCCTCCGAGCCCAGACAAAAATCCTGATGCAGTTGGCCGAGGGGCCGCAAACCAAGGCTTCGCTTGTTCCCGCTCAGGCCCCAGCCATACCCTCTTGTCCTTCGGCTGCTCGTGTGTGGGGTGGGGGAGAGGAGGGTGCGTCCCCGTGCGTGCGTGCGTGGTCTGGGTGTCTCTGCGTGGTGTGTGTGTGTGTGTGTGTGTGTGTTAGATGCCGTGCCTGGTGTAGGTGGGGAAGAGCAAGCCCTCACGCACAGAGCCCCATCACACACTGGGGCCGGGCCGAGGGGGTCAATCTGCTCGGCCTGATTGCGTTGGGCATACATTGCAGAAGGTGGGTTTTCCAAGGCGGAGCAGAGGGTCCCGGCACCTGAGGTTGTCCACGGGGAGAATGTCTGTTCCACGGGGGCAAGCGGTCCCTTCCGTCGTGCCCAAGCCCATGTGACCCCGAAGGCCAGGTGGCCCCGGTCCTTGAGCTGACTGAGGAGTGCTTTGAGACCCGGAGGGTGGCACAGGCGACTGGGCGCCAGCGGCGGCCCTCCCTCCCTTTGAGCGGGACGGGGAGCTGCCGCTGGCATCCGGAGCTCTGGCGGCCTGCGCCCTCTGTCCCTGTGACCGCAGGCTCTGCCGTGGGAGGCGGGATCCCACGTAGAGGTCGCGCGCTGGCTGCCCTGTCTTGGGTTGAGCGACGGAGGGCGACGTGGAGCAGCACCCGACTGAGGCTCCCTGCTTCTCTGTCCCCTGGCGTCTTGCCCTGGACCCAGTGCACCACCTTGTGGCGAGCCCAGGTGTGGCGCGTCCCGCTGTGGGGCCCGCTGGGGTGCAGGACCCACTTTCTCATGGCTTCCGCACGTCCCTCCCCGCCCGCCTGGAGGGCAGTTGGGGAGCGGTCCCCAACGTGGCCTGGGACCAACCTCGCTGGTGACCCGTGTCGCGGGCGCGCGCCCCAGGAGAGTGTGGGGAGGGGAGAGGATTCGGGGACGTAGCTGTGAGGATTCGGTGTGCGTGGGTCTGGCGGGTGGCCCGGACGGGGTCGGGGTCGTGGTCACGGTGGGTCGTTGTGGTGGTGGTGGTGGTGGTGGTGCTGGGGGTGGTGGTGGTGGTGGGGGGGGTGGTGGCGAAGTCCCCGAAGACAAAAGGAGCAGCGAGGGAGGGAGGAGCAAAAGCCTACAGCACCCGGTATTCCCAGGCGGTCTCCCATCCAAGTACTAACCAGGCCCGACCCTGCTTAGCTTCCGAGATCAGACGAGATCGGGCGCGTTCAGGGTGGTATGGCCGTAGACGCTAGCCGCCGCCTCCGGGAGCCCCAAGAGCCTGCCGAGGGCCCCGGCGTGCGTCTCCACGCTGCTCTCCTGGCACGGCTGGGAGTCCGGGTGGGGGCTGGCAGCCCGGGGCCAGCGGCCAGAGGCCCCGCGCGCCTGCTCGGGCAGCCGGTCTCGCCCAGGTGGCCGCTGGGTGGCTTTCTTCCCGAGGTGTCCTGCTGCCAGGACGAGGGTCAAGTTTTCTCGGGGGAAAATTTCTCAGTGCTCTCGGGCGCTTGTTCTTCTGGGAATGTCCACTGCTGTGGCCAAGGCGGGGGACGCACAGCTCGGGCCAGGGCAAGCAGCCGCCCTCCTCCGTCGCCTCCTGGAGCCGTATCCTTGGGTGGGTGCGTGGCTCCCAGCGGAGGTCTCGGGGACCCTTCCGGTCCTCTTCGTCCGGAAAGCGCCACTGCCCCTCCAGCCCATCAGGAAAACGGCAGCCGCGCCCTTCGCCGACCCGCTCCGCCCTCCTCCACACTCAGGGCCTGGGGCTGCAGGGCTGAATCGTGAGGCTTTCCAGCCCAGGACTTCACCTCTGGCCCCTTTCACACCCGGGATCTTGGGAAGAAGAAACAAAACCAAACACAGCCAAAGCCATCTCCTCCGACCCGGGGCCCCTCCACATCCCTTCCGATCCCGGGTTCCTGCCGGCCTCCCGGGGCGTTTCTCCCAGGCAGGCCTTCGCGGCCACTACACGGGGCTGAGCACTCGAGTCCTCGGGCGTCACGGGGCCCGCGGCCACGCCAAGCACGCACGACTCCCGGGTCTCGTCTGCTCCTGGGTGCCCTGGGCCTCTTCCCTGTGCCGCTGCTGGGTCTTGTGCCCCTGCTTGGCCTCCTTCAGACCCGGCCCCGTGCTACGCGGCCACGTGCTACAGGATCGTGCCAGCAGAACTGGCCCTGGCTGAGCCCCGTACCCACCCTCCTGCCATCCCTGGCCCTGCTAGCAAATGGCAGAGATCCTCTGGCCTCCGAGCCCAGACAAAAATCCTGATGCAGTTGGCCGAGGGGCCGCAAACCAAGGCTTCGCTTGTTCCCGCTCAGGCCCCAGCCATACCCTCTTGTCCTTCGGCTGCTCGTGTGTGGGGTGGGGGAGAGGAGGGTGCGTCCCCGTGCGTGCGTGCGTGGTCTGGGTGTCTCTGCGTGGTGTGTGTGTGTGTGTGTGTGTGTGTGTTAGATGCCGTGCCTGGTGTAGGTGGGGAAGAGCAAGCCCTCACGCACAGAGCCCCATCACACACTGGGGCCGGGCCGAGGGGGTCAATCTGCTCGGCCTGATTGCGTTGGGCATACATTGCAGAAGGTGGGTTTTCCAAGGCGGAGCAGAGGGTCCCGGCACCTGAGGTTGTCCACGGGGAGAATGTCTGTTCCACGGGGGCAAGCGGTCCCTTCCGTCGTGCCCAAGCCCATGTGACCCCGAAGGCCAGGTGGCCCCGGTCCTTGAGCTGACTGAGGAGTGCTTTGAGACCCGGAGGGTGGCACAGGCGACTGGGCGCCAGCGGCGGCCCTCCCTCCCTTTGAGCGGGACGGGGAGCTGCCGCTGGCATCCGGAGCTCTGGCGGCCTGCGCCCTCTGTCCCTGTGACCGCAGGCTCTGCCGTGGGAGGCGGGATCCCACGTAGAGGTCGCGCGCTGGCTGCCCTGTCTTGGGTTGAGCGACGGAGCGCGACGTGGAGCAGCACCCGACTGAGGCTCCCTGCTTCTCTGTCCCCTGGCGTCTTGCCCTGGACCCAGTGCACCACCTTGTGGCGAGCCCAGGTGTGGCGCGTCCCGCTGTGGGGCCCGCTGGGGTGCAGGACCCACTTTCTCATGGCTTCCGCACGTCCCTCCCCGCCCGCCTGGAGGGCAGTTGGGGAGCGGTCCCCAACGTGGCCTGGGACCAACCTCGCTGGTGACCCGTGTCGCGGGCGCGCGCCCCAGGAGAGTGTGGGGAGGGGAGAGGATTCGGGGACGTAGCTGTGAGGATTCGGTGTGCGTGGGTCTGGCGGGTGGCCCGGACGGGGTCGGGGTCGTGGTCACGGTGGGTCGTTGTGGTGGTGGTGGTGGTGGTGGTGCTGGGGGTGGTGGTGGTGGTGGGGGGGGTGGTGGCGAAGTCCCCGAAGACAAAAGGAGCAGCGAGGGAGGGAGGAGCAAAAGCCTACAGCACCCGGTATTCCCAGGCGGTCTCCCATCCAAGTACTAACCAGGCCCGACCCTGCTTAGCTTCCGAGATCAGACGAGATCGGGCGCGTTCAGGGTGGTATGGCCGTAGACGCTAGCCGCCGCCTCCGGGAGCCCCAAGAGCCTGCCGAGGGCCCCGGCGTGCGTCTCCACGCTGCTCTCCTGGCACGGCTGGGAGTCCGGGTGGGGGCTGGCAGCCCGGGGCCAGCGGCCAGAGGCCCCGCGCGCCTGCTCGGGCAGCCGGTCTCGCCCAGGTGGCCGCTGGGTGGCTTTCTTCCCGAGGTGTCCTGCTGCCAGGACGAGGGTCAAGTTTTCTCGGGGGAAAATTTCTCAGTGCTCTCGGGCGCTTGTTCTTCTGGGAATGTCCACTGCTGTGGCCAAGGCGGGGGACGCACAGCTCGGGCCAGGGCAAGCAGCCGCCCTCCTCCGTCGCCTCCTGGAGCCGTATCCTTGGGTGGGTGCGTGGCTCCCAGCGGAGGTCTCGGGGACCCTTCCGGTCCTCTTCGTCCGGAAAGCGCCACTGCCCCTCCAGCCCATCAGGAAAACGGCAGCCGCGCCCTTCGCCGACCCGCTCCGCCCTCCTCCACACTCAGGGCCTGGGGCTGCGGGGCTGAATCGTGAGGCTTTCCAGCCCAGGACTTCACCTCTGGCCCCTTTCACACCCGGGATCTTGGGAAGAAGAAACAAAACCAAACACAGCCAAAGCCATCTCCTCCGACCCGGGGCCCCTCCACATCCCTTCCGATCCCGGGTTCCTGCCGGCCTCCCGGGGCGTTTCTCCCAGGCAGGCCTTCGCGGCCACTACACGGGGCTGAGCACTCGAGTCCTCGGGCGTCACGGGGCCCGCGGCCACGCCAAGCACGCACGACTCCCGGGTCTCGTCTGCTCCTGGGTGCCCTGGGCCTCTTCCCTGTGCCGCTGCTGGGTCTTGTGCCCCTGCTTGGCCTCCTTCAGACCCGGCCCCGTGCTACGCGGCCACGTGCTACAGGATCGTGCCAGCAGAACTGGCCCTGGCTGAGCCCCGTACCCACCCTCCTGCCATCCCTGGCCCTGCTAGCAAATGGCAGAGATCCTCTGGCCTCCGAGCCCAGACAAAAATCCTGATGCAGTTGGCCGAGGGGCCGCAAACCAAGGCTTCGCTTGTTCCCGCTCAGGCCCCAGCCATACCCTCTTGTCCTTCGGCTGCTCGTGTGTGGGGTGGGGGAGAGGAGGGTGCGTCCCCGTGCGTGCGTGCGTGGTCTGGGTGTCTCTGCGTGGTGTGTGTGTGTGTGTGTGTGTGTGTTAGATGCCGTGCCTGGTGTAGGTGGGGAAGAGCAAGCCCTCACGCACAGAGCCCCATCACACACTGGGGCCGGGCCGAGGGGGTCAATCTGCTCGGCCTGATTGCGTTGGGCATACATTGCAGAAGGTGGGTTTTCCAAGGCGGAGCAGAGGGTCCCGGCACCTGAGGTTGTCCACGGGGAGAATGTCTGTTCCACGGGGGCAAGCCGTCCCTTCCGTCGTGCCCAAGCCCATGTGACCCCGAAGGCCAGGTGGCCCCGGTCCTTGAGCTGACTGAGGAGTGCTTTGAGACCCGGAGGGTGGCACAGGCGACTGGGCGCCAGCGGCGGCCCTCCCTCCCTTTGAGCGGGACGGGGAGCTGCCGCTGGCATCCGGAGCTCTGGCGGCCTGCGCCCTCTGTCCCTGTGACCGCAGGCTCTGCCGTGGGAGGCGGGATCCCACGTAGAGGTCGCGCGCTGGCTGCCCTGTCTTGGGTTGAGCGACGGAGGGCGACGTGGAGCAGCACCCGACTGAGGCTCCCTGCTTCTCTGTCCCCTGGCGTCTTGCCCTGGACCCAGTGCACCACCTTGTGGCGAGCCCAGGTGTGGCGCGTCCCGCTGTGGGGCCCGCTGGGGTGCAGGACCCACTTTCTCATGGCTTCCGCACGTCCCTCCCCGCCCGCCTGGAGGGCAGTTGGGGAGCGGTCCCCAACGTGGCCTGGGACCAACCTCGCTGGTGACCCGTGTCGCGGGCGCGCGCCCCAGGAGAGTGTGGGGAGGGGAGAGGATTCGGGGACGTAGCTGTGAGGATTCGGTGTGCGTGGGTCTGGCGGGTGGCCCGGACGGGGTCGGGGTCGTGGTCACGGTGGGTCGTTGTGGTGGTGGTGGTGGTGGTGGTGCTGGGGGTGGTGGTGGTGGTGGGGGGGGTGGTGGCGAAGTCCCCGAAGACAAAAGGAGCAGCGAGGGAGGGAGGAGCAAAAGCCTACAGCACCCGGTATTCCCAGGCGGTCTCCCATCCAAGTACTAACCAGGCCCGACCCTGCTTAGCTTCCGAGATCAGACGAGATCGGGCGCGTTCAGGGTGGTATGGCCGTAGACGCTAGCCGCCGCCTCCGGGAGCCCCAAGAGCCTGCCGAGGGCCCCGGCGTGCGTCTCCACGCTGCTCTCCTGGCATGGCTGGGAGTCCGGGTGGGGGCTGGCAGCCCGGGGCCAGCGGCCAGAGGCCCCGCGCGCCTGCTCGGGCAGCCGGTCTCGCCCAGGTGGCCGCTGGGTGGCTTTCTTCCCGAGGTGTCCTGCTGCCAGGACGAGGGTCAAGTTTTCTCGGGGGAAAATTTCTCAGTGCTCTCGGGCGCTTGTTCTTCTGGGAATGTCCACTGCTGTGGCCAAGGCGGGGGACGCACAGCTCGGGCCAGGGCAAGCAGCCGCCCTCCTCCGTCGCCTCCTGGAGCCGTATCCTTGGGTGGGTGCGTGGCTCCCAGCGGAGGTCTCGGGGACCCTTCCGGTCCTCTTCGTCCGGAAAGCGCCACTGCCCCTCCAGCCCATCAGGAAAACGGCAGCCGCGCCCTTCGCCGACCCGCTCCGCCCTCCTCCACACTCAGGGCCTGGGGCTGCGGGGCTGAATCGTGAGGCTTTCCAGCCCAGGACTTCACCTCTGGCCCCTTTCACACCCGGGATCTTGGGAAGAAGAAACAAAACCAAACACAGCCAAAGCCATCTCCTCCGACCCGGGGCCCCTCCACATCCCTTCCGATCCCGGGTTCCTGCCGGCCTCCCGGGGCGTTTCTCCCAGGCAGGCCTTCGCGGCCACTACACGGGGCTGAGCACTCGAGTCCTCGGGCGTCACGGGGCCCGCGGCCACGCCAAGCACGCACGACTCCCGGGTCTCGTCTGCTCCTGGGTGCCCTGGGCCTCTTCCCTGTGCCGCTGCTGGGTCTTGTGCCCCTGCTTGGCCTCCTTCAGACCCGGCCCCGTGCTACGCGGCCACGTGCTACAGGATCGTGCCAGCAGAACTGGCCCTGGCTGAGCCCCGTACCCACCCTCCTGCCATCCCTGGCCCTGCTAGCAAATGGCAGAGATCCTCTGGCCTCCGAGCCCAGACAAAAATCCTGATGCAGTTGGCCGAGGGGCCGCAAACCAAGGCTTCGCTTGTTCCCGCTCAGGCCCCAGCCATACCCTCTTGTCCTTCGGCTGCTCGTGTGTGGGGTGGGGGAGAGGAGGGTGCGTCCCCGTGCGTGCGTGCGTGGTCTGGGTGTCTCTGCGTGGTGTGTGTGTGTGTGTGTGTGTGTGTTAGATGCCGTGCCTGGTGTAGGTGGGGAAGAGCAAGCCCTCACGCACAGAGCCCCATCACACACTGGGGCCGGGCCGAGGGGGTCAATCTGCTCGGCCTGATTGCGTTGGGCATACATTGCAGAAGGTGGGTTTTCCAAGGCGGAGCAGAGGGTCCCGGCACCTGAGGTTGTCCACGGGGAGAATGTCTGTTCCACGGGGGCAAGCCGTCCCTTCCGTCGTGCCCAAGCCCATGTGACCCCGAAGGCCAGGTGGCCCCGGTCCTTGAGCTGACTGAGGAGTGCTTTGAGACCCGGAGGGTGGCACAGGCGACTGGGCGCCAGCGGCGGCCCTCCCTCCCTTTGAGCGGGACGGGGAGCTGCCGCTGGCATCCGGAGCTCTGGCGGCCTGCGCCCTCTGTCCCTGTGACCGCAGGCTCTGCCGTGGGAGGCGGGATCCCACGTAGAGGTCGCGCGCTGGCTGCCCTGTCTTGGGTTGAGCGACGGAGGGCGACGTGGAGCAGCACCCGACTGAGGCTCCCTGCTTCTCTGTCCCCTGGCGTCTTGCCCTGGACCCAGTGCACCACCTTGTGGCGAGCCCAGGTGTGGCGCGTCCCGCTGTGGGGCCCGCTGGGGTGCAGGACCCACTTTCTCATGGCTTCCGCACGTCCCTCCCCGCCCGCCTGGAGGGCAGTTGGGGAGCGGTCCCCAACGTGGCCTGGGACCAACCTCGCTGGTGACCCGTGTCGCGGGCGCGCGCCCCAGGAGAGTGTGGGGAGGGGAGAGGATTCGGGGACGTAGCTGTGAGGATTCGGTGTGCGTGGGTCTGGCGGGTGGCCCGGACGGGGTCGGGGTCGTGGTCACGGTGGGTCGTTGTGGTGGTGGTGGTGGTGGTGGTGCTGGGGGTGGTGGTGGTGGTGGGGGGGGTGGTGGCGAAGTCCCCGAAGACAAAAGGAGCAGCGAGGGAGGGAGGAGCAAAAGCCTACAGCACCCGGTATTCCCAGGCGGTCTCCCATCCAAGTACTAACCAGGCCCGACCCTGCTTAGCTTCCGAGATCAGACGAGATCGGGCGCGTTCAGGGTGGTATGGCCGTAGACGCTAGCCGCCGCCTCCGGGAGCCCCAAGAGCCTGCCGAGGGCCCCGGCGTGCGTCTCCACGCTGCTCTCCTGGCACGGCTGGGAGTCCGGGTGGGGGCTGGCAGCCCGGGGCCAGCGGCCAGAGGCCCCGCGCGCCTGCTCGGGCAGCCGGTCTCGCCCAGGTGGCCGCTGGGTGGCTTTCTTCCCGAGGTGTCCTGCTGCCAGGACGAGGGTCAAGTTTTCTCGGGGGAAAATTTCTCAGTGCTCTCGGGCGCTTGTTCTTCTGGGAATGTCCACTGCTGTGGCCAAGGCGGGGGACGCACAGCTCGGGCCAGGGCAAGCAGCCGCCCTCCTCCGTCGCCTCCTGGAGCCGTATCCTTGGGTGGGTGCGTGGCTCCCAGCGGAGGTCTCGGGGACCCTTCCGGTCCTCTTCGTCCGGAAAGCGCCACTGCCCCTCCAGCCCATCAGGAAAACGGCAGCCGCGCCCTTCGCCGACCCGCTCCGCCCTCCTCCACACTCAGGGCCTGGGGCTGCGGGGCTGAATCGTGAGGCTTTCCAGCCCAGGACTTCACCTCTGGCCCCTTTCACACCCGGGATCTTGGGAAGAAGAAACAAAACCAAACACAGCCAAAGCCATCTCCTCCGACCCGGGGCCCCTCCACATCCCTTCCGATCCCGGGTTCCTGCCGGCCTCCCGGGGCGTTTCTCCCAGGCAGGCCTTCGCGGCCACTACACGGGGCTGAGCACTCGAGTCCTCGGGCGTCACGGGGCCCGAGGCCACGCCAAGCACGCACGACTCCCGGGTCTCGTCTGCTCCTGGGTGCCCTGGGCCTCTTCCCTGTGCCGCTGCTGGGTCTTGTGCCCCTGCTTGGCCTCCTTCAGACCCGGCCCCGTGCTACGCGGCCACGTGCTACAGGATCGTGCCAGCAGAACTGGCCCTGGCTGAGCCCCGTACCCACCCTCCTGCCATCCCTGGCCCTGCTAGCAAATGGCAGAGATCCTCTGGCCTCCGAGCCCAGACAAAAATCCTGATGCAGTTGGCCAAGGGGCCGCAAACCAAGGCTTCGCTTGTTCCCGCTCAGGCCCCAGCCATACCCTCTTGTCCTTCGGCTGCTCGTGTGTGGGGTGGGGGAGAGGAGGGTGCGTCCCCGTGCGTGCGTGCGTGGTCTGGGTGTCTCTGCGTGGTGTGTGTGTGTGTGTGTGTGTGTGTGTTAGATGCCGTGCCTGGTGTAGGTGGGGAAGAGCAAGCCCTCACGCACAGAGCCCCATCACACACTGGGGCCGGGCCGAGGGGGTCAATCTGCTCGGCCTGATTGCGTTGGGCATACATTGCAGAAGGTGGGTTTTCCAAGGCGGAGCAGAGGGTCCCGGCACCTGAGGTTGTCCACGGGGAGAATGTCTGTTCCACGGGGGCAAGCGGTCCCTTCCGTCGTGCCCAAGCCCATGTGACCCCGAAGGCCAGGTGGCCCCGGTCCTTGAGCTGACTGAGGAGTGCTTTGAGACCCGGAGGGTGGCACAGGTGACTGGGCGCCAGCGGCGGCCCTCCCTCCCTTTGAGCGGGACGGGGAGCTGCCGCTGGCATCCGGAGCTCTGGCGGCCTGCGCCCTCTGTCCCTGTGACCGCAGGCTCTGCCGTGGGAGGCGGGATCCCACGTAGAGGTCGCGCTCTGGCTGCCCTGTCTTGGGTTGAGCGACGGAGCGCGACGTGGAGCAGCACCCGACTGAGGCTCCCTGCTTCTCTGTCCCCTGGCGTCTTGCCCTGGACCCAGTGCACCACCTTGTGGCGAGCCCAGGTGTGGCGCGTCCCGCTGTGGGGCCCGCTGGGGTGCAGGACCCACTTTCTCATGGCTTCCGCACGTCCCTCCCCGCCCGCCTGGAGGGCAGTTGGGGAGCGGTCCCCAACGTGGCCTGGGACCAACCTCGCTGGTGACCCGTGTCGCGGGCGCGCGCCCCAGGAGAGTGTGGGGAGGGGAGAGGATTCGGGGACGTAGCTGTGAGGATTCGGTGTGCGTGGGTCTGGCGGGTGGCCCGGACGGGGTCGGTGTCGTGGTCACGGTGGGTCGTTGTGGTGGTGGTGGTGGTGGTGGTGCTGGGGGTGGTGGTGGTGGTGGGGGGGGTGGTGGCGAAGTCCCCGAAGACAAAAGGAGCAGCGAGGGAGGGAGGAGCAAAAGCCTACAGCACCCGGTATTCCCAGGCGGTCTCCCATCCAAGTACTAACCAGGCCCGACCCTGCTTAGCTTCCGAGATCAGACGAGATCGGGCGCGTTCAGGGTGGTATGGCCGTAGACGCTAGCCGCCGCCTCCGGGAGCCCCAAGAGCCTGCCGAGGTACCCGGCGTGCGTCTCCACGCTGCTCTCCTGGCACGGCTGGGAGTCCGGGTGGGGGCTGGCAGCCCGGGGCCAGCGGCCAGAGGCCCCGCGCGCCTGCTCGGGCAGCCGGTCTCGCCCAGGTGGCCGCTGGGTGGCTTTCTTCCCGAGGTGTCCTGCTGCCAGGACGAGGGTCAAGTTTTCTCGGGGGAAAATTTCTCAGTGCTCTCGGGCGCTTGTTCTTCTGGGAATGTCCACTGCTGTGGCCAAGGCGGGGGACGCACAGCTCGGGCCAGGGCAAGCAGCCGCCCTCCTCCGTCGCCTCCTGGAGCCGTATCCTTGGGTGGGTGCGTGGCTCCCAGCGGAGGTCTCGGGGACCCTTCCGGTCCTCTTCGTCCGGAAAGCGCCACTGCCCCTCCAGCCCATCAGGAAAACGGCAGCCGCGCCCTTCGCCGACCCGCTCCGCCCTCCTCCACACTCAGGGCCTGGGGCTGCGGGGCTGAATCGTGAGGCTTTCCAGCCCAGGACTTCACCTCTGGCCCCTTTCACACCCGGGATCTTGGGAAGAAGAAACAAAACCAAACACAGCCAAAGCCATCTCCTCCGACCCGGGGCCCCTCCACATCCCTTCCGATCCCGGGTTCCTGCCGGCCTCCCGGGGCGTTTCTCCCAGGCAGGCCTTCGCGGCCACTACACGGGGCTGAGCACTCGAGTCCTCGGGCGTCACGGGGCCCGCGGCCACGCCAAGCACGCACGACTCCCGGGTCTCGTCTGCTCCTGGGTGCCCTGGGCCTCTTCCCTGTGCCGCTGCTGGGTCTTGTGCCCCTGCTTGGCCTCCTTCAGACCCGGCCCCGTGCTACGCGGCCACGTGCTACAGGATCGTGCCAGCAGAACTGGCCCTGGCTGAGCCCCGTACCCACCCTCCTGCCATCCCTGGCCCTGCTAGCAAATGGCAGAGATCCTCTGGCCTCCGAGCCCAGACAAAAATCCTGATGCAGTTGGCCGAGGGGCCGCAAACCAAGGCTTCGCTTGTTCCCGCTCAGGCCCCAGCCATACCCTCTTGTCCTTCGGCTGCTCGTGTGTGGGGTGGGGGAGAGGAGGGTGCGTCCCCGTGCGTGCGTGCGTGGTCTGGGTGTCTCTGCGTGGTGTGTGTGTGTGTGTGTGTGTGTGTTAGATGCCGTGCCTGGTGTAGGTGGGGAAGAGCAAGCCCTCACGCACAGAGCCCCATCACACACTGGGGCCGGGCCGAGGGGGTCAATCTGCTCGGCCTGATTGCGTTGGGCATACATTGCAGAAGGTGGGTTTTCCAAGGCGGAGCAGAGGGTCCCGGCACCTGAGGTTGTCCACGGGGAGAATGTCTGTTCCACGGGGGCAAGCGGTCCCTTCCGTCGTGCCCAAGCCCATGTGACCCCGAAGGCCAGGTGGCCCCGGTCCTTGAGCTGACTGAGGAGTGCTTTGAGACCCGGAGGGTGGCACAGGCGACTGGGCGCCAGCGGCGGCCCTCCCTCCCTTTGAGCGGGACGGGGAGCTGCCGCTGGCATCCGGAGCTCTGGCGGCCTGCGCCCTCTGTCCCTGTGACCGCAGGCTCTGCCGTGGGAGGCGGGATCCCACGTAGAGGTCGCGCGCTGGCTGCCCTGTCTTGGGTTGAGCGACGGAGCGCGACGTGGAGCAGCACCCGACTGAGGCTCCCTGCTTCTCTGTCCCCTGGCGTCTTGCCCTGGACCCAGTGCACCACCTTGTGGCGAGCCCAGGTGTGGCGCGTCCCGCTGTGGGGCCCGCTGGGGTGCAGGACCCACTTTCTCATGGCTTCCGCACGTCCCTCCCCGCCCGCCTGGAGGGCAGTTGGGGAGCGGTCCCCAACGTGGCCTGGGACCAACCTCGCTGGTGACCCGTGTCGCGGGCGCGCGCCCCAGGAGAGTGTGGGGAGGGGAGAGGATTCGGGGACGTAGCTGTGAGGATTCGGTGTGCGTGGGTCTGGCGGGTGGCCCGGACGGGGTCGGGGTCGTGGTCACGGTGGGTCGTTGTGGTGGTGGTGGTGGTGGTGGTGCTGGGGGTGGTGGTGGTGGTGGGGGGGGTGGTGGCGAAGTCCCCGAAGACAAAAGGAGCAGCGAGGGAGGGAGGAGCAAAAGCCTACAGCACCCGGTATTCCCAGGCGGTCTCCCATCCAAGTACTAACCAGGCCCGACCCTGCTTAGCTTCCGAGATCAGACGAGATCGGGCGCGTTCAGGGTGGTATGGCCGTAGACGCTAGCCGCCGCCTCCGGGAGCCCCAAGAGCCTGCCGAGGGCCCCGGCGTGCGTCTCCACGCTGCTCTCCTGGCACGGCTGGGAGTCCGGGTGGGGGCTGGCAGCCCGGGGCCAGCGGCCAGAGGCCCCGCGCGCCTGCTCGGGCAGCCGGTCTCGCCCAGGTGGCCGCTGGGTGGCTTTCTTCCCGAGGTGTCCTGCTGCCAGGACGAGGGTCAAGTTTTCTCGGGGGAAAATTTCTCAGTGCTCTCGGGCGCTTGTTCTTCTGGGAATGTCCACTGCTGTGGCCAAGGCGGGGGACGCACAGCTCGGGCCAGGGCAAGCAGCCGCCCTCCTCCGTCGCCTCCTGGAGCCGTATCCTTGGGTGGGTGCGTGGCTCCCAGCGGAGGTCTCGGGGACCCTTCCGGTCCTCTTCGTCCGGAAAGCGCCACTGCCCCTCCAGCCCATCAGGAAAACGGCAGCCGCGCCCTTCGCCGACCCGCTCCGCCCTCCTCCACACTCAGGGCCTGGGGCTGCGGGGCTGAATCGTGAGGCTTTCCAGCCCAGGACTTCACCTCTGGCCCCTTTCACACCCGGGATCTTGGGAAGAAGAAACAAAACCAAACACAGCCAAAGCCATCTCCTCCGACCCGGGGCCCCTCCACATCCCTTCCGATCCCGGGTTCCTGCCGGCCTCCCGGGGCGTTTCTCCCAGGCAGGCCTTCGCGGCCACTACACGGGGCTGAGCACTCGAGTCCTCGGGCGTCACGGGGCCCGCGGCCACGCCAAGCACGCACGACTCCCGGGTCTCGTCTGCTCCTGGGTGCCCTGGGCCTCTTCCCTGTGCCGCTGCTGGGTCTTGTGCCCCTGCTTGGCCTCCTTCAGACCCGGCCCCGTGCTACGCGGCCACGTGCTACAGGATCGTGCCAGCAGAACTGGCCCTGGCTGAGCCCCGTACCCACCCTCCTGCCATCCCTGGCCCTGCTAGCAAATGGCAGAGATCCTCTGGCCTCCGAGCCCAGACAAAAATCCTGATGCAGTTGGCCGAGGGGCCGCAAACCAAGGCTTCGCTTGTTCCCGCTCAGGCCCCAGCCATACCCTCTTGTCCTTCGGCTGCTCGTGTGTGGGGTGGGGGAGAGGAGGGTGCGTCCCCGTGCGTGCGTGCGTGGTCTGGGTGTCTCTGCGTGGTGTGTGTGTGTGTGTGTGTGTGTGTTAGATGCCGTGCCTGGTGTAGGTGGGGAAGAGCAAGCCCTCACGCACAGAGCCCCATCACACACTGGGGCCGGGCCGAGGGGGTCAATCTGCTCGGCCTGATTGCGTTGGGCATACATTGCAGAAGGTGGGTTTTCCAAGGCGGAGCAGAGGGTCCCGGCACCTGAGGTTGTCCACGGGGAGAATGTCTGTTCCACGGGGGCAAGCGGTCCCTTCCGTCGTGCCCAAGCCCATGTGACCCCGAAGGCCAGGTGGCCCCGGTCCTTGAGCTGACTGAGGAGTGCTTTGAGACCCGGAGGGTGGCACAGGCGACTGGGCGCCAGCGGCGGCCCTCCCTCCCTTTGAGCGGGACGGGGAGCTGCCGCTGGCATCCGGAGCTCTGGCGGCCTGCGCCCTCTGTCCCTGTGACCGCAGGCTCTGCCGTGGGAGGCGGGATCCCACGTAGAGGTCGCGCGCTGGCTGCCCTGTCTTGGGTTGAGCGACGGAGCGCGACGTGGAGCAGCACCCGACTGAGGCTCCCTGCTTCTCTGTCCCCTGGCGTCTTGCCCTGGACCCAGTGCACCACCTTGTGGCGAGCCCAGGTGTGGCGCGTCCCGCTGTGGGGCCCGCTGGGGTGCAGGACCCACTTTCTCATGGCTTCCGCACGTCCCTCCCCGCCCGCCTGGAGGGCAGTTGGGGAGCGGTCCCCAACGTGGCCTGGGACCAACCTCGCTGGTGACCCGTGTCGCGGGCGCGCGCCCCAGGAGAGTGTGGGGAGGGGAGAGGATTCGGGGACGTAGCTGTGAGGATTCGGTGTGCGTGGGTCTGGCGGGTGGCCCGGACGGGGTCGGGGTCGTGGTCACGGTGGGTCGTTGTGGTGGTGGTGGTGGTGGTGGTGCTGGGGGTGGTGGTGGTGGTGGGGGGGGTGGTGGCGAAGTCCCCGAAGACAAAAGGAGCAGCGAGGGAGGGAGGAGCAAAAGCCTACAGCACCCGGTATTCCCAGGCGGTCTCCCATCCAAGTACTAACCAGGCCCGACCCTGCTTAGCTTCCGAGATCAGACGAGATCGGGCGCGTTCAGGGTGGTATGGCCGTAGACGCTAGCCGCCGCCTCCGGGAGCCCCAAGAGCCTGCCGAGGGCCCCGGCGTGCGTCTCCACGCTGCTCTCCTGGCACGGCTGGGAGTCCGGGTGGGGGCTGGCAGCCCGGGGCCAGCGGCCAGAGGCCCCGCGCGCCTGCTCGGGCAGCCGGTCTCGCCCAGGTGGCCGCTGGGTGGCTTTCTTCCCGAGGTGTCCTGCTGCCAGGACGAGGGTCAAGTTTTCTCGGGGGAAAATTTCTCAGTGCTCTCGGGCGCTTGTTCTTCTGGGAATGTCCACTGCTGTGGCCAAGGCGGGGGACGCACAGCTCGGGCCAGGGCAAGCAGCCGCCCTCCTCCGTCGCCTCCTGGAGCCGTATCCTTGGGTGGGTGCGTGGCTCCCAGCGGAGGTCTCGGGGACCCTTCCGGTCCTCTTCGTCCGGAAAGCGCCACTGCCCCTCCAGCCCATCAGGAAAACGGCAGCCGCGCCCTTCGCCGACCCGCTCCGCCCTCCTCCACACTCAGGGCCTGGGGCTGCGGGGCTGAATCGTGAGGCTTTCCAGCCCAGGACTTCACCTCTGGCCCCTTTCACACCCGGGATCTTGGGAAGAAGAAACAAAACCAAACACAGCCAAAGCCATCTCCTCCGACCCGGGGCCCCTCCACATCCCTTCCGATCCCGGGTTCCTGCCGGCCTCCCGGGGCGTTTCTCCCAGGCAGGCCTTCGCGGCCACTACACGGGGCTGAGCACTCGAGTCCTCGGGCGTCACGGGGCCCGCGGCCACGCCAAGCACGCACGACTCCCGGGTCTCGTCTGCTCCTGGGTGCCCTGGGCCTCTTCCCTGTGCCGCTGCTGGGTCTTGTGCCCCTGCTTGGCCTCCTTCAGACCCGGCCCCGTGCTACGCGGCCACGTGCTACAGGATCGTGCCAGCAGAACTGGCCCTGGCTGAGCCCCGTACCCACCCTCCTGCCATCCCTGGCCCTGCTAGCAAATGGCAGAGATCCTCTGGCCTCCGAGCCCAGACAAAAATCCTGATGCAGTTGGCCGAGGGGCCGCAAACCAAGGCTTCGCTTGTTCCCGCTCAGGCCCCAGCCATACCCTCTTGTCCTTCGGCTGCTCGTGTGTGGGGTGGGGGAGAGGAGGGTGCGTCCCCGTGCGTGCGTGCGTGGTCTGGGTGTCTCTGCGTGGTGTGTGTGTGTGTGTGTGTGTGTGTGTTAGATGCCGTGCCTGGTGTAGGTGGGGAAGAGCAAGCCCTCACGCACAGAGCCCCATCACACACTGGGGCCGGGCCGAGGGGGTCAATCTGCTCGGCCTGATTGCGTTGGGCATACATTGCAGAAGGTGGGTTTTCCAAGGCGGAGCAGAGGGTCCCGGCACCTGAGGTTGTCCACGGGGAGAATGTCTGTTCCACGGGGGCAAGCGGTCCCTTCCGTCGTGCCCAAGCCCATGTGACCCCGAAGGCCAGGTGGCCCCGGTCCTTGAGCTGACTGAGGAGTGCTTTGAGACCCGGAGGGTGGCACAGGCGACTGGGCGCCAGCGGCGGCCCTCCCTCCCTTTGAGCGGGACGGGGAGCTGCCGCTGGCATCCGGAGCTCTGGCGGCCTGCGCCCTCTGTCCCTGTGACCGCAGGCTCTGCCGTGGGAGGCGGGATCCCACGTAGAGGTCGCGCGCTGGCTGCCCTGTCTTGGGTTGAGCGACGGAGGGCGACGTGGAGCAGCACCCGACTGAGGCTCCCTGCTTCTCTGTCCCCTGGCGTCTTGCCCTGGACCCAGTGCACCACCTTGTGGCGAGCCCAGGTGTGGCGCGTCCCGCTGTGGGGCCCGCTGGGGTGCAGGACCCACTTTCTCATGGCTTCCGCACGTCCCTCCCCGCCCGCCTGGAGGGCAGTTGGGGAGCGGTCCCCAACGTGGCCTGGGACCAACCTCGCTGGTGACCCGTGTCGCGGGCGCGCGCCCCAGGAGAGTGTGGGGAGGGGAGAGGATTCGGGGACGTAGCTGTGAGGATTCGGTGTGCGTGGGTCTGGCGGGTGGCCCGGACGGGGTCGGGGTCGTGGTCACGGTGGGTCGTTGTGGTGGTGGTGGTGGTGGTGGTGCTGGGGGTGGTGGTGGTGGTGGGGGGGGTGGTGGCGAAGTCCCCGAAGACAAAAGGAGCAGCGAGGGAGGGAGGAGCAAAAGCCTACAGCACCCGGTATTCCCAGGCGGTCTCCCATCCAAGTACTAACCAGGCCCGACCCTGCTTAGCTTCCGAGATCAGACGAGATCGGGCGCGTTCAGGGTGGTATGGCCGTAGACGCTAGCCGCCGCCTCCGGGAGCCCCAAGAGCCTGCCGAGGGCCCCGGCGTGCGTCTCCACGCTGCTCTCCTGGCACGGCTGGGAGTCCGGGTGGGGGCTGGCAGCCCGGGGCCAGCGGCCAGAGGCCCCGCGCGCCTGCTCGGGCAGCCGGTCTCGCCCAGGTGGCCGCTGGGTGGCTTTCTTCCCGAGGTGTCCTGCTGCCAGGACGAGGGTCAAGTTTTCTCGGGGGAAAATTTCTCAGTGCTCTCGGGCGCTTGTTCTTCTGGGAATGTCCACTGCTGTGGCCAAGGCGGGGGACGCACAGCTCGGGCCAGGGCAAGCAGCCGCCCTCCTCCGTCGCCTCCTGGAGCCGTATCCTTGGGTGGGTGCGTGGCTCCCAGCGGAGGTCTCGGGGACCCTTCCGGTCCTCTTCGTCCGGAAAGCGCCACTGCCCCTCCAGCCCATCAGGAAAACGGCAGCCGCGCCCTTCGCCGACCCGCTCCGCCCTCCTCCACACTCAGGGCCTGGGGCTGCGGGGCTGAATCGTGAGGCTTTCCAGCCCAGGACTTCACCTCTGGCCCCTTTCACACCCGGGATCTTGGGAAGAAGAAACAAAACCAAACACAGCCAAAGCCATCTCCTCCGACCCGGGGCCCCTCCACATCCCTTCCGATCCCGGGTTCCTGCCGGCCTCCCGGGGCGTTTCTCCCAGGCAGGCCTTCGCGGCCACTACACGGGGCTGAGCACTCGAGTCCTCGGGCGTCACGGGGCCCGCGGCCACGCCAAGCACGCACGACTCCCGGGTCTCGTCTGCTCCTGGGTGCCCTGGGCCTCTTCCCTGTGCCGCTGCTGGGTCTTGTGCCCCTGCTTGGCCTCCTTCAGACCCGGCCCCGTGCTACGCTGCCACGTGCTACAGGATCGTGCCAGCAGAACTGGCCCTGGCTGAGCCCCGTACCCACCCTCCTGCCATCCCTGGCCCTGCTAGCAAATGGCAGAGATCCTCTGGCCTCCGAGCCCAGACAAAAATCCTGATGCAGTTGGCCGAGGGGCCGCAAACCAAGGCTTCGCTTGTTCCCGCTCAGGCCCCAGCCATACCCTCTTGTCCTTCGGCTGCTCGTGTGTGGGGTGGGGGAGAGGAGGGTGCGTCCCCGTGCGTGCGTGCGTGGTCTGGGTGTCTCTGCGTGGTGTGTGTGTGTGTGTGTGTGTGTGTTAGATGCCGTGCCTGGTGTAGGTGGGGAAGAGCAAGCCCTCACGCACAGAGCCCCATCACACACTGGGGCCGGGCCGAGGGGGTCAATCTGCTCGGCCTGATTGCGTTGGGCATACATTGCAGAAGGTGGGTTTTCCAAGGCGGAGCAGAGGGTCCCGGCACCTGAGGTTGTCCACGGGGAGAATGTCTGTTCCACGGGGGCAAGCGGTCCCTTCCGTCGTGCCCAAGCCCATGTGACCCCGAAGGCCAGGTGGCCCCGGTCCTTGAGCTGACTGAGGAGTGCTTTGAGACCCGGAGGGTGGCACAGGCGACTGGGCGCCAGCGGCGGCCCTCCCTCCCTTTGAGCGGGACGGGGAGCTGCCGCTGGCATCCGGAGCTCTGGCGGCCTGCGCCCTCTGTCCCTGTGACCGCAGGCTCTGCCGTGGGAGGCGGGATCCCACGTAGAGGTCGCGCGCTGGCTGCCCTGTCTTGGGTTGAGCGACGGAGCGCGACGTGGAGCAGCACCCGACTGAGGCTCCCTGCTTCTCTGTCCCCTGGCGTCTTGCCCTGGACCCAGTGCACCACCTTGTGGCGAGCCCAGGTGTGGCGCGTCCCGCTGTGGGGCCCGCTGGGGTGCAGGACCCACTTTCTCATGGCTTCCGCACGTCCCTCCCCGCCCGCCTGGAGGGCAGTTGGGGAGCGGTCCCCAACGTGGCCTGGGACCAACCTCGCTGGTGACCCGTGTCGCGGGCGCGCGCCCCAGGAGAGTGTGGGGAGGGGAGAGGATTCGGGGACGTAGCTGTGAGGATTCGGTGTGCGTGGGTCTGGCGGGTGGCCCGGACGGGGTCGGGGTCGTGGTCACGGTGGGTCGTTGTGGTGGTGGTGGTGGTGGTGGTGCTGGGGGTGGTGGTGGTGGTGGGGGGGGTGGTGGCGAAGTCCCCGAAGACAAAAGGAGCAGCGAGGGAGGGAGGAGCAAAAGCCTACAGCACCCGGTATTCCCAGGCGGTCTCCCATCCAAGTACTAACCAGGCCCGACCCTGCTTAGCTTCCGAGATCAGACGAGATCGGGCGCGTTCAGGGTGGTATGGCCGTAGACGCTAGCCGCCGCCTCCGGGAGCCCCAAGAGCCTGCCGAGGTACCCGGCGTGCGTCTCCACGCTGCTCTCCTGGCACGGCTGGGAGTCCGGGTGGGGGCTGGCAGCCCGGGGCCAGCGGCCAGAGGCCCCGCGCGCCTGCTCGGGCAGCCGGTCTCGCCCAGGTGGCCGCTGGGTGGCTTTCTTCCCGAGGTGTCCTGCTGCCAGGACGAGGGTCAAGTTTTCTCGGGGGAAAATTTCTCAGTGCTCTCGGGCGCTTGTTCTTCTGGGAATGTCCACTGCTGTGGCCAAGGCGGGGGACGCACAGCTCGGGCCAGGGCAAGCAGCCGCCCTCCTCCGTCGCCTCCTGGAGCCGTATCCTTGGGTGGGTGCGTGGCTCCCAGCGGAGGTCTCGGGGACCCTTCCGGTCCTCTTCGTCCGGAAAGCGCCACTGCCCCTCCAGCCCATCAGGAAAACGGCAGCCGCGCCCTTCGCCGACCCGCTCCGCCCTCCTCCACACTCAGGGCCTGGGGCTGCGGGGCTGAATCGTGAGGCTTTCCAGCCCAGGACTTCACCTCTGGCCCCTTTCACACCCGGGATCTTGGGAAGAAGAAACAAAACCAAACACAGCCAAAGCCATCTCCTCCGACCCGGGGCCCCTCCACATCCCTTCCGATCCCGGGTTCCTGCCGGCCTCCCGGGGCGTTTCTCCCAGGCAGGCCTTCGCGGCCACTACACGGGGCTGAGCACTCGAGTCCTCGGGCGTCACGGGGCCCGCGGCCACGCCAAGCACGCACGACTCCCGGGTCTCGTCTGCTCCTGGGTGCCCTGGGCCTCTTCCCTGTGCCGCTGCTGGGTCTTGTGCCCCTGCTTGGCCTCCTTCAGACCCGGCCCCGTGCTACGCGGCCACGTGCTACAGGATCGTGCCAGCAGAACTGGCCCTGGCTGAGCCCCGTACCCACCCTCCTGCCATCCCTGGCCCTGCTAGCAAATGGCAGAGATCCTCTGGCCTCCGAGCCCAGACAAAAATCCTGATGCAGTTGGCCGAGGGGCCGCAAACCAAGGCTTCGCTTGTTCCCGCTCAGGCCCCAGCCATACCCTCTTGTCCTTCGGCTGCTCGTGTGTGGGGTGGGGGAGAGGAGGGTGCGTCCCCGTGCGTGCGTGCGTGGTCTGGGTGTCTCTGCGTGGTGTGTGTGTGTGTGTGTGTGTGTGTTAGATGCCGTGCCTGGTGTAGGTGGGGAAGAGCAAGCCCTCACGCACAGAGCCCCATCACACACTGGGGCCGGGCCGAGGGGGTCAATCTGCTCGGCCTGATTGCGTTGGGCATACATTGCAGAAGGTGGGTTTTCCAAGGCGGAGCAGAGGGTCCCGGCACCTGAGGTTGTCCACGGGGAGAATGTCTGTTCCACGGGGGCAAGCGGTCCCTTCCGTCGTGCCCAAGCCCATGTGACCCCGAAGGCCAGGTGGCCCCGGTCCTTGAGCTGACTGAGGAGTGCTTTGAGACCCGGAGGGTGGCACAGGCGACTGGGCGCCAGCGGCGGCCCTCCCTCCCTTTGAGCGGGACGGGGAGCTGCCGCTGGCATCCGGAGCTCTGGCGGCCTGCGCCCTCTGTCCCTGTGACCGCAGGCTCTGCCGTGGGAGGCGGGATCCCACGTAGAGGTCGCGCGCTGGCTGCCCTGTCTTGGGTTGAGCGACGGAGCGCGACGTGGAGCAGCACCCGACTGAGGCTCCCTGCTTCTCTGTCCCCTGGCGTCTTGCCCTGGACCCAGTGCACCACCTTGTGGCGAGCCCAGGTGTGGCGCGTCCCGCTGTGGGGCCCGCTGGGGTGCAGGACCCACTTTCTCATGGCTTCCGCACGTCCCTCCCCGCCCGCCTGGAGGGCAGTTGGGGAGCGGTCCCCAACGTGGCCTGGGACCAACCTCGCTGGTGACCCGTGTCGCGGGCGCGCGCCCCAGGAGAGTGTGGGGAGGGGAGAGGATTCGGGGACGTAGCTGTGAGGATTCGGTGTGCGTGGGTCTGGCGGGTGGCCCGGACGGGGTCGGGGTCGTGGTCACGGTGGGTCGTTGTGGTGGTGGTGGTGGTGGTGGTGCTGGGGGTGGTGGTGGTGGTGGGGGGGGTGGTGGCGAAGTCCCCGAAGACAAAAGGAGCAGCGAGGGAGGGAGGAGCAAAAGCCTACAGCACCCGGTATTCCCAGGCGGTCTCCCATCCAAGTACTAACCAGGCCCGACCCTGCTTAGCTTCCGAGATCAGACGAGATCGGGCGCGTTCAGGGTGGTATGGCCGTAGACGCTAGCCGCCGCCTCCGGGAGCCCCAAGAGCCTGCCGAGGGCCCCGGCGTGCGTCTCCACGCTGCTCTCCTGGCACGGCTGGGAGTCCGGGTGGGGGCTGGCAGCCCGGGGCCAGCGGCCAGAGGCCCCGCGCGCCTGCTCGGGCAGCCGGTCTCGCCCAGGTGGCCGCTGGGTGGCTTTCTTCCCGAGGTGTCCTGCTGCCAGGACGAGGGTCAAGTTTTCTCGGGGGAAAATTTCTCAGTGCTCTCGGGCGCTTGTTCTTCTGGGAATGTCCACTGCTGTGGCCAAGGCGGGGGACGCACAGCTCGGGCCAGGGCAAGCAGCCGCCCTCCTCCGTCGCCTCCTGGAGCCGTATCCTTGGGTGGGTGCGTGGCTCCCAGCGGAGGTCTCGGGGACCCTTCCGGTCCTCTTCGTCCGGAAAGCGCCACTGCCCCTCCAGCCCATCAGGAAAACGGCAGCCGCGCCCTTCGCCGACCCGCTCCGCCCTCCTCCACACTCAGGGCCTGGGGCTGCGGGGCTGAATCGTGAGGCTTTCCAGCCCAGGACTTCACCTCTGGCCCCTTTCACACCCGGGATCTTGGGAAGAAGAAACAAAACCAAACACAGCCAAAGCCATCTCCTCCGACCCGGGGCCCCTCCACATCCCTTCCGATCCCGGGTTCCTGCCGGCCTCCCGGGGCGTTTCTCCCAGGCAGGCCTTCGCGGCCACTACACGGGGCTGAGCACTCGAGTCCTCGGGCGTCACGGGGCCCGCGGCCACGCCAAGCACGCATGACTCCCGGGTCTCGTCTGCTCCTGGGTGCCCTGGGCCTCTTCCCTGTGCCGCTGCTGGGTCTTGTGCCCCTGCTTGGCCTCCTTCAGACCCGGCCCCGTGCTACGCGGCCACGTGCTACAGGATCGTGCCAGCAGAACTGGCCCTGGCTGAGCCCCGTACCCACCCTCCTGCCATCCCTGGCCCTGCTAGCAAATGGCAGAGATCCTCTGGCCTCCGAGCCCAGACAAAAATCCTGATGCAGTTGGCCGAGGGGCCGCAAACCAAGGCTTCGCTTGTTCCCGCTCAGGCCCCAGCCATACCCTCTTGTCCTTCGGCTGCTCGTGTGTGGGGTGGGGGAGAGGAGGGTGCGTCCCCGTGCGTGCGTGCGTGGTCTGGGTGTCTCTGCGTGGTGTGTGTGTGTGTGTGTGTGTGTGTTAGATGCCGTGCCTGGTGTAGGTGGGGAAGAGCAAGCCCTCACGCACAGAGCCCCATCACACACTGGGGCCGGGCCGAGGGGGTCAATCTGCTCGGCCTGATTGCGTTGGGCATACATTGCAGAAGGTGGGTTTTCCAAGGCGGAGCAGAGGGTCCCGGCACCTGAGGTTGTCCACGGGGAGAATGTCTGTTCCACGGGGGCAAGCGGTCCCTTCCGTCGTGCCCAAGCCCATGTGACCCCGAAGGCCAGGTGGCCCCGGTCCTTGAGCTGACTGAGGAGTGCTTTGAGACCCGGAGGGTGGCACAGGCGACTGGGCGCCAGCGGCGGCCCTCCCTCCCTTTGAGCGGGACGGGGAGCTGCCGCTGGCATCCGGAGCTCTGGCGGCCTGCGCCCTCTGTCCCTGTGACCGCAGGCTCTGCCGTGGGAGGCGGGATCCCACGTAGAGGTCGCGCGCTGGCTGCCCTGTCTTGGGTTGAGCGACGGAGCGCGACGTGGAGCAGCACCCGACTGAGGCTCCCTGCTTCTCTGTCCCCTGGCGTCTTGCCCTGGACCCAGTGCACCACCTTGTGGCGAGCCCAGGTGTGGCGCGTCCCGCTGTGGGGCCCGCTGGGGTGCAGGACCCACTTTCTCATGGCTTCCGCACGTCCCTCCCCGCCCGCCTGGAGGGCAGTTGGGGAGCGGTCCCCAACGTGGCCTGGGACCAACCTCGCTGGTGACCCGTGTCGCGGGCGCGCGCCCCAGGAGAGTGTGGGGAGGGGAGAGGATTCGGGGACGTAGCTGTGAGGATTCGGTGTGCGTGGGTCTGGCGGGTGGCCCGGACGGGGTCGGGGTCGTGGTCACGGTGGGTCGTTGTGGTGGTGGTGGTGGTGGTGGTGCTGGGGGTGGTGGTGGTGGTGGGGGGGGTGGTGGCGAAGTCCCCGAAGACAAAAGGAGCAGCGAGGGAGGGAGGAGCAAAAGCCTACAGCACCCGGTATTCCCAGGCGGTCTCCCATCCAAGTACTAACCAGGCCCGACCCTGCTTAGCTTCCGAGATCAGACGAGATCGGGCGCGTTCAGGGTGGTATGGCCGTAGACGCTAGCCGCCGCCTCCGGGAGCCCCAAGAGCCTGCCGAGGGCCCCGGCGTGCGTCTCCACGCTGCTCTCCTGGCACGGCTGGGAGTCCGGGTGGGGGCTGGCAGCCCGGGGCCAGCGGCCAGAGGCCCCGCGCGCCTGCTCGGGCAGCCGGTCTCGCCCAGGTGGCCGCTGGGTGGCTTTCTTCCCGAGGTGTCCTGCTGCCAGGACGAGGGTCAAGTTTTCTCGGGGGAAAATTTCTCAGTGCTCTCGGGCGCTTGTTCTTCTGGGAATGTCCACTGCTGTGGCCAAGGCGGGGGACGCACAGCTCGGGCCAGGGCAAGCAGCCGCCCTCCTCCGTCGCCTCCTGGAGCCGTATCCTTGGGTGGGTGCGTGGCTCCCAGCGGAGGTCTCGGGGACCCTTCCGGTCCTCTTCGTCCGGAAAGCGCCACTGCCCCTCCAGCCCATCAGGAAAACGGCAGCCGCGCCCTTCGCCGACCCGCTCCGCCCTCCTCCACACTCAGGGCCTGGGGCTGCGGGGCTGAATCGTGAGGCTTTCCAGCCCAGGACTTCACCTCTGGCCCCTTTCACACCCGGGATCTTGGGAAGAAGAAACAAAACCAAACACAGCCAAAGCCATCTCCTCCGACCCGGGGCCCCTCCACATCCCTTCCGATCCCGGGTTCCTGCCGGCCTCCCGGGGCGTTTCTCCCAGGCAGGCCTTCGCGGCCACTACACGGGGCTGAGCACTCGAGTCCTCGGGCGTCACGGGGCCCGCGGCCACGCCAAGCACGCACGACTCCCGGGTCTCGTCTGCTCCTGGGTGCCCTGGGCCTCTTCCCTGTGCCGCTGCTGGGTCTTGTGCCCCTGCTTGGCCTCCTTCAGACCCGGCCCCGTGCTACGCGGCCACGTGCTACAGGATCGTGCCAGCAGAACTGGCCCTGGCTGAGCCCCGTACCCACCCTCCTGCCATCCCTGGCCCTGCTAGCAAATGGCAGAGATCCTCTGGCCTCCGAGCCCAGACAAAAATCCTGATGCAGTTGGCCGAGGGGCCGCAAACCAAGGCTTCGCTTGTTCCCGCTCAGGCCCCAGCCATACCCTCTTGTCCTTCGGCTGCTCGTGTGTGGGGTGGGGGAGAGGAGGGTGCGTCCCCGTGCGTGCGTGCGTGGTCTGGGTGTCTCTGCGTGGTGTGTGTGTGTGTGTGTGTGTGTGTTAGATGCCGTGCCTGGTGTAGGTGGGGAAGAGCAAGCCCTCACGCACAGAGCCCCATCACACACTGGGGCCGGGCCGAGGGGGTCAATCTGCTCGGCCTGATTGCGTTGGGCATACATTGCAGAAGGTGGGTTTTCCAAGGCGGAGCAGAGGGTCCCGGCACCTGAGGTTGTCCACGGGGAGAATGTCTGTTCCACGGGGGCAAGCGGTCCCTTCCGTCGTGCCCAAGCCCATGTGACCCCGAAGGCCAGGTGGCCCCGGTCCTTGAGCTGACTGAGGAGTGCTTTGAGACCCGGAGGGTGGCACAGGCGACTGGGCGCCAGCGGCGGCCCTCCCTCCCTTTGAGCGGGACGGGGAGCTGCCGCTGGCATCCGGAGCTCTGGCGGCCTGCGCCCTCTGTCCCTGTGACCGCAGGCTCTGCCGTGGGAGGCGGGATCCCACGTAGAGGTCGCGCGCTGGCTGCCCTGTCTTGGGTTGAGCGACGGAGCGCGACGTGGAGCAGCACCCGACTGAGGCTCCCTGCTTCTCTGTCCCCTGGCGTCTTGCCCTGGACCCAGTGCACCACCTTGTGGCGAGCCCAGGTGTGGCGCGTCCCGCTGTGGGGCCCGCTGGGGTGCAGGACCCACTTTCTCATGGCTTCCGCACGTCCCTCCCCGCCCGCCTGGAGGGCAGTTGGGGAGCGGTCCCCAACGTGGCCTGGGACCAACCTCGCTGGTGACCCGTGTCGCGGGCGCGCGCCCCAGGAGAGTGTGGGGAGGGGAGAGGATTCGGGGACGTAGCTGTGAGGATTCGGTGTGCGTGGGTCTGGCGGGTGGCCCGGACGGGGTCGGGGTCGTGGTCACGGTGGGTCGTTGTGGTGGTGGTGGTGGTGGTGGTGGTGCTGGGGGTGGTGGTGGTGGTGGGGGGGGTGGTGGCGAAGTCCCCGAAGACAAAAGGAGCAGCGAGGGAGGGAGGAGCAAAAGCCTACAGCACCCGGTATTCCCAGGCGGTCTCCCATCCAAGTACTAACCAGGCCCGACCCTGCTTAGCTTCCGAGATCAGACGAGATCGGGCGCGTTCAGGGTGGTATGGCCGTAGACGCTAGCCGCCGCCTCCGGGAGCCCCAAGAGCCTGCCGAGGGCCCCGGCGTGCGTCTCCACGCTGCTCTCCTGGCACGGCTGGGAGTCCGGGTGGGGGCTGGCAGCCCGGGGCCAGCGGCCAGAGGCCCCGCGCGCCTGCTCGGGCAGCCGGTCTCGCCCAGGTGGCCGCTGGGTGGCTTTCTTCCCGAGGTGTCCTGCTGCCAGGACGAGGGTCAAGTTTTCTCGGGGGAAAATTTCTCAGTGCTCTCGGGCGCTTGTTCTTCTGGGAATGTCCACTGCTGTGGCCAAGGCGGGGGACGCACAGCTCGGGCCAGGGCAAGCAGCCGCCCTCCTCCGTCGCCTCCTGGAGCCGTATCCTTGGGTGGGTGCGTGGCTCCCAGCGGAGGTCTCGGGGACCCTTCCGGTCCTCTTCGTCCGGAAAGCGCCACTGCCCCTCCAGCCCATCAGGAAAACGGCAGCCGCGCCCTTCGCCGACCCGCTCCGCCCTCCTCCACACTCAGGGCCTGGGGCTGCGGGGCTGAATCGTGAGGCTTTCCAGCCCAGGACTTCACCTCTGGCCCCTTTCACACCCGGGATCTTGGGAAGAAGAAACAAAACCAAACACAGCCAAAGCCATCTCCTCCGACCCGGGGCCCCTCCACATCCCTTCCGATCCCGGGTTCCTGCCGGCCTCCCGGGGCGTTTCTCCCAGGCAGGCCTTCGCGGCCACTACACGGGGCTGAGCACTCGAGTCCTCGGGCGTCACGGGGCCCGCGGCCACGCCAAGCACGCACGACTCCCGGGTCTCGTCTGCTCCTGGGTGCCCTGGGCCTCTTCCCTGTGCCGCTGCTGGGTCTTGTGCCCCTGCTTGGCCTCCTTCAGACCCGGCCCCGTGCTACGCGGCCACGTGCTACAGGATCGTGCCAGCAGAACTGGCCCTGGCTGAGCCCCGTACCCACCCTCCTGCCATCCCTGGCCCTGCTAGCAAATGGCAGAGATCCTCTGGCCTCCGAGCCCAGACAAAAATCCTGATGCAGTTGGCCGAGGGGCCGCAAACCAAGGCTTCGCTTGTTCCCGCTCAGGCCCCAGCCATACCCTCTTGTCCTTCGGCTGCTCGTGTGTGGGGTGGGGGAGAGGAGGGTGCGTCCCCGTGCGTGCGTGCGTGGTCTGGGTGTCTCTGCGTGGTGTGTGTGTGTGTGTGTGTGTGTGTTAGATGCCGTGCCTGGTGTAGGTGGGGAAGAGCAAGCCCTCACGCACAGAGCCCCATCACACACTGGGGCCGGGCCGAGGGGGTCAATCTGCTCGGCCTGATTGCGTTGGGCATACATTGCAGAAGGTGGGTTTTCCAAGGCGGAGCAGAGGGTCCCGGCACCTGAGGTTGTCCACGGGGAGAATGTCTGTTCCACGGGGGCAAGCGGTCCCTTCCGTCGTGCCCAAGCCCATGTGACCCCGAAGGCCAGGTGGCCCCGGTCCTTGAGCTGACTGAGGAGTGCTTTGAGACCCGGAGGGTGGCACAGGCGACTGGGCGCCAGCGGCGGCCCTCCCTCCCTTTGAGCGGGACGGGGAGCTGCCGCTGGCATCCGGAGCTCTGGCGGCCTGCGCCCTCTGTCCCTGTGACCGCAGGCTCTGCCGTGGGAGGCGGGATCCCACGTAGAGGTCGCGCGCTGGCTGCCCTGTCTTGGGTTGAGCGACGGAGCGCGACGTGGAGCAGCACCCGACTGAGGCTCCCTGCTTCTCTGTCCCCTGGCGTCTTGCCCTGGACCCAGTGCACCACCTTGTGGCGAGCCCAGGTGTGGCGCGTCCCGCTGTGGGGCCCGCTGGGGTGCAGGACCCACTTTCTCATGGCTTCCGCACGTCCCTCCCCGCCCGCCTGGAGGGCAGTTGGGGAGCGGTCCCCAACGTGGCCTGGGACCAACCTCGCTGGTGACCCGTGTCGCGGGCGCGCGCCCCAGGAGAGTGTGGGGAGGGGAGAGGATTCGGGGACGTAGCTGTGAGGATTCGGTGTGCGTGGGTCTGGCGGGTGGCCCGGACGGGGTCGGGGTCGTGGTCACGGTGGGTCGTTGTGGTGGTGGTGGTGGTGGTGGTGCTGGGGGTGGTGGTGGTGGTGGGGGGGGTGGTGGCGAAGTCCCCGAAGACAAAAGGAGCAGCGAGGGAGGGAGGAGCAAAAGCCTACAGCACCCGGTATTCCCAGGCGGTCTCCCATCCAAGTACTAACCAGGCCCGACCCTGCTTAGCTTCCGAGATCAGACGAGATCGGGCGCGTTCAGGGTGGTATGGCCGTAGACGCTAGCCGCCGCCTCCGGGAGCCCCAAGAGCCTGCCGAGGGCCCCGGCGTGCGTCTCCACGCTGCTCTCCTGGCACGGCTGGGAGTCCGGGTGGGGGCTGGCAGCCCGGGGCCAGCGGCCAGAGGCCCCGCGCGCCTGCTCGGGCAGCCGGTCTCGCCCAGGTGGCCGCTGGGTGGCTTTCTTCCCGAGGTGTCCTGCTGCCAGGACGAGGGTCAAGTTTTCTCGGGGGAAAATTTCTCAGTGCTCTCGGGCGCTTGTTCTTCTGGGAATGTCCACTGCTGTGGCCAAGGCGGGGGACGCACAGCTCGGGCCAGGGCAAGCAGCCGCCCTCCTCCGTCGCCTCCTGGAGCCGTATCCTTGGGTGGGTGCGTGGCTCCCAGCGGAGGTCTCGGGGACCCTTCCGGTCCTCTTCGTCCGGAAAGCGCCACTGCCCCTCCAGCCCATCAGGAAAACGGCAGCCGCGCCCTTCGCCGACCCGCTCCGCCCTCCTCCACACTCAGGGCCTGGGGCTGCGGGGCTGAATCGTGAGGCTTTCCAGCCCAGGACTTCACCTCTGGCCCCTTTCACACCCGGGATCTTGGGAAGAAGAAACAAAACCAAACACAGCCAAAGCCATCTCCTCCGACCCGGGGCCCCTCCACATCCCTTCCGATCCCGGGTTCCTGCCGGCCTCCCGGGGCGTTTCTCCCAGGCAGGCCTTCGCGGCCACTACACGGGGCTGAGCACTCGAGTCCTCGGGCGTCACGGGGCCCGCGGCCACGCCAAGCACGCACGACTCCCGGGTCTCGTCTGCTCCTGGGTGCCCTGGGCCTCTTCCCTGTGCCGCTGCTGGGTCTTGTGCCCCTGCTTGGCCTCCTTCAGACCCGGCCCCGTGCTACGCGGCCACGTGCTACAGGATCGTGCCAGCAGAACTGGCCCTGGCTGAGCCCCGTACCCACCCTCCTGCCATCCCTGGCCCTGCTAGCAAATGGCAGAGATCCTCTGGCCTCCGAGCCCAGACAAAAATCCTGATGCAGTTGGCCGAGGGGCCGCAAACCAAGGCTTCGCTTGTTCCCGCTCAGGCCCCAGCCATACCCTCTTGTCCTTCGGCTGCTCGTGTGTGGGGTGGGGGAGAGGAGGGTGCGTCCCCGTGCGTGCGTGCGTGGTCTGGGTGTCTCTGCGTGGTGTGTGTGTGTGTGTGTGTGTGTGTTAGATGCCGTGCCTGGTGTAGGTGGGGAAGAGCAAGCCCTCACGCACAGAGCCCCATCACACACTGGGGCCGGGCCGAGGGGGTCAATCTGCTCGGCCTGATTGCGTTGGGCATACATTGCAGAAGGTGGGTTTTCCAAGGCGGAGCAGAGGGTCCCGGCACCTGAGGTTGTCCACGGGGAGAATGTCTGTTCCACGGGGGCAAGCGGTCCCTTCCGTCGTGCCCAAGCCCATGTGACCCCGAAGGCCAGGTGGCCCCGGTCCTTGAGCTGACTGAGGAGTGCTTTGAGACCCGGAGGGTGGCACAGGCGACTGGGCGCCAGCGGCGGCCCTCCCTCCCTTTGAGCGGGACGGGGAGCTGCCGCTGGCATCCGGAGCTCTGGCGGCCTGCGCCCTCTGTCCCTGTGACCGCAGGCTCTGCCGTGGGAGGCGGGATCCCACGTAGAGGTCGCGCGCTGGCTGCCCTGTCTTGGGTTGAGCGACGGAGCGCGACGTGGAGCAGCACCCGACTGAGGCTCCCTGCTTCTCTGTCCCCTGGCGTCTTGCCCTGGACCCAGTGCACCACCTTGTGGCGAGCCCAGGTGTGGCGCGTCCCGCTGTGGGGCCCGCTGGGGTGCAGGACCCACTTTCTCATGGCTTCCGCACGTCCCTCCCCGCCCGCCTGGAGGGCAGTTGGGGAGCGGTCCCCAACGTGGCCTGGGACCAACCTCGCTGGTGACCCGTGTCGCGGGCGCGCGCCCCAGGAGAGTGTGGGGAGGGGAGAGGATTCGGGGACGTAGCTGTGAGGATTCGGTGTGCGTGGGTCTGGCGGGTGGCCCGGACGGGGTCGGGGTCGTGGTCACGGTGGGTCGTTGTGGTGGTGGTGGTGGTGGTGGTGCTGGGGGTGGTGGTGGTGGTGGGGGGGGTGGTGGCGAAGTCCCCGAAGACAAAAGGAGCAGCGAGGGAGGGAGGAGCAAAAGCCTACAGCACCCGGTATTCCCAGGCGGTCTCCCATCCAAGTACTAACCAGGCCCGACCCTGCTTAGCTTCCGAGATCAGACGAGATCGGGCGCGTTCAGGGTGGTATGGCCGTAGACGCTAGCCGCCGCCTCCGGGAGCCCCAAGAGCCTGCCGAGGGCCCCGGCGTGCGTCTCCACGCTGCTCTCCTGGCACGGCTGGGAGTCCGGGTGGGGGCTGGCAGCCCGGGGCCAGCGGCCAGAGGCCCCGCGCGCCTGCTCGGGCAGCCGGTCTCGCCCAGGTGGCCGCTGGGTGGCTTTCTTCCCGAGGTGTCCTGCTGCCAGGACGAGGGTCAAGTTTTCTCGGGGGAAAATTTCTCAGTGCTCTCGGGCGCTTGTTCTTCTGGGAATGTCCACTGCTGTGGCCAAGGCGGGGGACGCACAGCTCGGGCCAGGGCAAGCAGCCGCCCTCCTCCGTCGCCTCCTGGAGCCGTATCCTTGGGTGGGTG
>NW_027395408.1:0-66890 GCF_047511655.1 Castor canadensis | reverse complement strand
GTTTTGGCAAAGAATACCTCCTGAAACATAGGATTTTCAAGGTGCAGATAGGCTATGTATATTCCAAATTGGCCTTTTCAGCTGAGTTTAAGAAACACATTCATCTCTCAAAAGAAAACCCTTTGTGTCACAAGCAGGAGTGTCTAGCACATTGTTTCCCTCTGACAATCGAGTTAGTTCTCGAAAGGAATACCTCCTGCAACTTAGGTTTTTCAAAGTGCAGATGGGCCCTCTTTGTCCCAAACAGGTCTATACAGGTGAGTTGATGAAGCACGTAACTATCTCATTGGAAAACCATCTGTGTTAGAAGCAGGAGCAGCTAACACTTTGTATCCCTCTGAGAACTGAGGTAGGTTTTGAGAGGAACACTTCCTACACCCTAGGTTTTTCAAGGTGGAGATAGGCTGTCTTTGTTCCAAATAGGCCTATTTGGCTAAGGTGTAGAAACACATATACGTCACAAAAGACAATGATTTAGGTTAGAAGCAGGAGCACCTAGCACATAGTTTTCCTCTGAGAAGTGATTTAGATTTTGTAAGGAATACACACTGCCAATGAGAATTTTCAAACAGGAGAAATGCTTAGTTGGTTCCAAAGAGGACTGCCCAGCTAATTTGAAGGAACTCTTGTAACTCTCCAAAGAAAACTGTGTATGTTAGATGCCTCAGAACCTAGGGCATTGTTTCCTGTGAGAATTGAGTTACTTTTCAGAGGAATTCCTACCGCCAGTCTGAGTGTCAAGGTGGAGACATGCATATTTTGTTCGAGCTAAGTGGAAGCAGCACATGTATCTCTGGAAAGAAATCAATCTGTGTTTGGAGGAGGAGGATCTAGCACATTGTTTTCCTGTGAGAATTGTGAGAGGTTTTGTCAGAAATACTTCCTGCAACTTTCAGCTTTAAAGGAGAAACATGATCTCTTTGATCCAAATCGGCCTATACAGTGAAGATGAAAAGCCACATCTATGACTCGAAAGATAGCCATCTGTTTTAGGAGCAGAAGCATCGAGCACCAGCACATTGTTTCCCTGTGAGAATTGAGTAAGTCTTTGATAGGGATACATCCTGCAACTCAGGTTTCTCATGGTGGAGATAGGCTCACTATGTGCTAAGTAGACCCATAGCTGTGAGTTGAAGAAACACATGTATCTTTCCAAAGAAAACCACCCGTGTTAGGAGCTGCAGCATGTAGCACATTGTTTTCCTGTGAGAATTGAGTTAATTTTTGAAAAGCATAATTCCTGCAGAAAAGGTTTTTCAAGGTGGAATTAGGATCACTTGGTTCCAAATAGGTGTATTGGGCTGAGTCGAAGAGACACATGTATCTGTCAAAAGAAAACCATTTCCTCAGAACCAGGAGTTTCCAGCACTTTGTACTCCTGAACGAATTGAGTTAGTATTTAAAAGGAGTACTTCCTAAAAGTTAGGTTTTTCAATGTGGAGCTAGGCTGTCTTTTTTCCAAATTGTCTTATTTAGCTAAGTTGAAGAAACGCATGTATTTCTTGACCGAAAACTTTCTCTCTTAGAAGCAGGAGAATCTAGCACATTGTTTCCCTGTGAGAACTGACTTAGTTTTTGAAAAGAATTCTTTCTGCAACTTCGGTTTTTCAAAGTGGAGTTAGGCTTTCTTTGTTCCAACTAGGCCTTTTCAGCTGATTTATGAAACACATTTGTCTCTCCAAAGGAAAACATCTATCTATGTTGGAAGCTGCAGCTTGTGTGAGATTTGAGTTCGTGTTTAAACGGAATATTTCTGTAACTTAGGATTTTCACGGTGGACATAGGCTATGTTTATTCCAATCACGCCTCTTCAGCTGAGTTGAAGGAACACATGTATATCCTGAAAGAAAACCATGTGTGTTAGAAGCAGAAGCATCAAGCACATTGATTCCATGTGATATTTGAGTTGGTTTGGAAAGGAATACCTCCTGTCACGTAAGGTCTGCAAGGCAGAAGTAGGGTCTCTTCGTTCCAATAGTGCATTGTAGCTAGTTGAAGAAACAAAGGTATCTCTCGACAGAAAATCATATCTGTTAGAAGCAGGAGCATCTAGAGTATTTTTTCCCTGTAAGAATTGAGTTCCTTTGTGGAAGGAACACTTCATGCAACTTCGGATTTTCAAGGATGAGATTGGCACTCTTTGTTCCAAATAGGCCTATTAAGCTAAGTTGAAGAAACACAGGTATCACCCGAAAGAAAATAATCTGTGTTAGAAGCAGGAGGATGTTAAACAATACTTCCCTGTGAAAGTTGAGTTAGTTTTTTAAAGGAATACTTCCAGCACTTAGGTATTTCAAGGTGGAGATGGGCTCTCGTTTTTCACAAGAGGCCTGTTTAGCTGAGTTGGAGAAACCCATGTGTCTCTCAAAAGAAACCCACTTGTGTTAGAAGCAGGAACACCTACAACGATGTGTCCCAGTGAGAACCGAGTGAGTTTTTGAAGGGAATATTGACTGCAGCTTAGAATTCAAGGTTGAGATAGGCTACGTTTGTTCCTATTCTGTATTGTCAGTTGAGTTGAAGAGACACGTGAATCTCTTGAAAGAATACCTTCTGTGTTAGAAGCAGGCACCTCAAGCCCTTTGATTCCCTGAGGGAATTGAGTTTCTTCCGAAATGAATACCTTTTCAACGTAAATTTTCCAAGGCAGAGATAGGGTGTCTTTGCCCCAAATAGTCCTATTTACGTAAGTTGAAGAAACACATGGAGCACTAGAAAGAAAGACCATATTTGTTAGAGCATGTGCATGTAGGCCCAATTTGCCCTCTGACAGTTGAGTTAGTTCTGAAAGGAATTCATACACCCAATCCCAGTTTTCAAGGTGAAGAAAGGCTCATTTTGTGCCAAATAGGACTGTCCAGATAACTTGAAGAAACACATGAATTTCTCGAAAGAAATCCATCTATATTAGAAGCACAAGCATCAACCACATTGTTTTACTGTGAGAACGCAGTTAGTGTACTTAAGGCATAGTTTTTGCAACTTAGGATTTTCAGCGTAGAGATAAGCTCTCCTTATTCCAATAGACCTATTCAGCTGACTTCAAAACCACGTGAATCGAACCAGAGAAAACCATCTACGTGGTAAGCCTCAGAATTTAGGTCATGGTTTCCCTGCGAGTACTGACTTAGTTAGTGGAAGGAATTCACATGGCCATCAGAGTTTTCAAGGTGGAGAGTGGCTCATTTTGTTCCAAATAGGCCTCTCCAGACAAGTTGAAGGAACTCATGTATCTCTCAAAGAAAACCAGGGATGATAGAAGGAGGTGCATCTAGTCCATTATTTCTCTGTGAGAAATGAGGTAGGTTTTTAAAAGGAAACTTCCTGCAACTTAAGTATTTCAAGGTGGAGGTTGCCTCTCTTTGTTCCAAACAGTCCAGTTCAGCTGACTTGATGAAACCCATGTATCTCTGAAAAGAAAACAGTCTATGTTAGAAGCAGGAGCATCTCACACTTTCTTTCAATGTAAGAATTGAGGTAGATTTTGCAAAGAATGCTTCCTTCAACTTAGGTTTTTCCAGGTGGACATAGGCTCTCTTGGTTCCAAGTAGGCTTATTAGGCTGAGGTGAAGAAACACATGCATCTCGCCAAAGAAACCCACTTGTGTTAGATGCGGGAAGATGGAGAACATTATTGCCCTCTGAGAACTGAGTTAGTTTTGGCAAAGAATACCTCCTGAAACATAGGATTTTCAAGGTGCAGATAGGCTATGTATATTCCAAATTGGCCTTTTCAGCTGAGTTTAAGAAACACATTCATCTCTCAAAAGAAAACCCTTTGTGTCACAAGCAGGAGTGTCTAGCACATTGTTTCCCTCTGACAATCGAGTTAGTTCTCGAAAGGAATACCTCCTGCAACTTAGGTTTTTCAAAGTGCAGATGGGCCCTCTTTGTCCCAAACAGGTCTATACAGGTGAGTTGATGAAGCACGTAACTATCTCATTGGAAAACCATCTGTGTTAGAAGCAGGAGCAGCTAACACTTTGTATCCCTCTGAGAACTGAGGTAGGTTTTGAGAGGAACACTTCCTACACCCTAGGTTTTTCAAGGTGGAGATAGGCTGTCTTTGTTCCAAATAGGCCTATTTGGCTAAGGTGTAGAAACACATATACGTCACAAAAGACAATGATTTAGGTTAGAAGCAGGAGCACCTAGCACATAGTTTTCCTCTGAGAAGTGATTTAGATTTTGTAAGGAATACACACTGCCAATGAGAATTTTCAAACAGGAGAAATGCTTAGTTGGTTCCAAAGAGGACTGCCCAGCTAATTTGAAGGAACTCTTGTAACTCTCCAAAGAAAACTGTGTATGTTAGATGCCTCAGAACCTAGGGCATTGTTTCCTGTGAGAATTGAGTTACTTTTCAGAGGAATTCCTACCGCCAGTCTGAGTGTCAAGGTGGAGACATGCATATTTTGTTCGAGCTAAGTGGAAGCAGCACATGTATCTCTGGAAAGAAATCAATCTGTGTTTGGAGGAGGAGGATCTAGCACATTGTTTTCCTGTGAGAATTGTGAGAGGTTTTGTCAGAAATACTTCCTGCAACTTTCAGCTTTAAAGGAGAAACATGATCTCTTTGATCCAAATCGGCCTATACAGTGAAGATGAAAAGCCACATCTATGACTCGAAAGATAGCCATCTGTTTTAGGAGCAGAAGCATCGAGCACCAGCACATTGTTTCCCTGTGAGAATTGAGTAAGTCTTTGATAGGGATACATCCTGCAACTCAGGTTTCTCATGGTGGAGATAGGCTCACTATGTGCTAAGTAGACCCATAGCTGTGAGTTGAAGAAACACATGTATCTTTCCAAAGAAAACCACCCGTGTTAGGAGCTGCAGCATGTAGCACATTGTTTTCCTGTGAGAATTGAGTTAATTTTTGAAAAGCATAATTCCTGCAGAAAAGGTTTTTCAAGGTGGAATTAGGATCACTTGGTTCCAAATAGGTGTATTGGGCTGAGTCGAAGAGACACATGTATCTGTCAAAAGAAAACCATTTCCTCAGAACCAGGAGTTTCCAGCACTTTGTACTCCTGAACGAATTGAGTTAGTATTTAAAAGGAGTACTTCCTAAAAGTTAGGTTTTTCAATGTGGAGCTAGGCTGTCTTTTTTCCAAATTGTCTTATTTAGCTAAGTTGAAGAAACGCATGTATTTCTTGACCGAAAACTTTCTCTCTTAGAAGCAGGAGAATCTAGCACATTGTTTCCCTGTGAGAACTGACTTAGTTTTTGAAAAGAATTCTTTCTGCAACTTCGGTTTTTCAAAGTGGAGTTAGGCTTTCTTTGTTCCAACTAGGCCTTTTCAGCTGATTTATGAAACACATTTGTCTCTCCAAAGGAAAACATCTATCTATGTTGGAAGCTGCAGCTTGTGTGAGATTTGAGTTCGTGTTTAAACGGAATATTTCTGTAACTTAGGATTTTCACGGTGGACATAGGCTATGTTTCTTCCAATCACGCCTCTTCAGCTGAGTTGAAGGAACACATGTATATCCTGAAAGAAAACCATGTGTGTTAGAAGCAGAAGCATCAAGCACATTGATTCCATGTGATATTTGAGTTGGTTTGGAAAGGAATACCTCCTGTCACGTAAGGTCTGCAAGGCAGAAGTAGGGTCTCTTCGTTCCAATAGTGCATTGTAGCTAGTTGAAGAAACAAAGGTATCTCTCGACAGAAAATCATATCTGTTAGAAGCAGGAGCATCTAGAGTATTTTTTCCCTGTAAGAATTGAGTTCCTTTGTGGAAGGAACACTTCATGCAACTTCGGATTTTCAAGGATGAGATTGGCACTCTTTGTTCCAAATAGGCCTATTAAGCTAAGTTGAAGAAACACAGGTATCACCCGAAAGAAAATAATCTGTGTTAGAAGCAGGAGGATGTTAAACAATACTTCCCTGTGAAAGTTGAGTTAGTTTTTTAAAGGAATACTTCCAGCACTTAGGTATTTCAAGGTGGAGATGGGCTCTCGTTTTTCACAAGAGGCCTGTTTAGCTGAGTTGGAGAAACCCATGTGTCTCTCAAAAGAAACCCACTTGTGTTAGAAGCAGGAACACCTACAACGATGTGTCCCAGTGAGAACCGAGTGAGTTTTTGAAGGGAATATTGACTGCAGCTTAGAATTCAAGGTTGAGATAGGCTACGTTTGTTCCTATTCTGTATTGTCAGTTGAGTTGAAGAGACACGTGAATCTCTTGAAAGAATACCTTCTGTGTTAGAAGCAGGCACCTCAAGCCCTTTGATTCCCTGAGGGAATTGAGTTTCTTCCGAAATGAATACCTTTTCAACGTAAATTTTCCAAGGCAGAGATAGGGTGTCTTTGCCCCAAATAGTCCTATTTACGTAAGTTGAAGAAACACATGGAGCACTAGAAAGAAAGACCATATTTGTTAGAGCATGTGCATGTAGGCCCAATTTGCCCTCTGACAGTTGAGTTAGTTCTGAAAGGAATTCATACACCCAATCCCAGTTTTCAAGGTGAAGAAAGGCTCATTTTGTGCCAAATAGGACTGTCCAGATAACTTGAAGAAACACATGAATTTCTCGAAAGAAATCCATCTATATTAGAAGCACAAGCATCAACCACATTGTTTTACTGTGAGAACGCAGTTAGTGTACTTAAGGCATAGTTTTTGCAACTTAGGATTTTCAGCGTAGAGATAAGCTCTCCTTATTCCAATAGACCTATTCAGCTGACTTCAAAACCACGTGAATCGAACCAGAGAAAACCATCTACGTGGTAAGCCTCAGAATTTAGGTCATGGTTTCCCTGCGAGTACTGACTTAGTTAGTGGAAGGAATTCACATGGCCATCAGAGTTTTCAAGGTGGAGAGTGGCTCATTTTGTTCCAAATAGGCCTCTCCAGACAAGTTGAAGGAACTCATGTATCTCTCAAAGAAAACCAGGGATGATAGAAGGAGGTGCATCTAGTCCATTATTTCTCTGTGAGAAATGAGGTAGGTTTTTAAAAGGAAACTTCCTGCAACTTAAGTATTTCAAGGTGGAGGTTGCCTCTCTTTGTTCCAAACAGTCCAGTTCAGCTGACTTGATGAAACCCATGTATCTCTGAAAAGAAAACAGTCTATGTTAGAAGCAGGAGCATCTCACACTTTCTTTCAATGTAAGAATTGAGGTAGATTTTGCAAAGAATGCTTCCTTCAACTTAGGTTTTTCCAGGTGGACATAGGCTCTCTTGGTTCCAAGTAGGCTTATTAGGCTGAGGTGAAGAAACACATGCATCTCGCCAAAGAAACCCACTTGTGTTAGATGCGGGAAGATGGAGAACATTATTGCCCTCTGAGAACTGAGTTAGTTTTGGCAAAGAATACCTCCTGAAACATAGGATTTTCAAGGTGCAGATAGGCTATGTATATTCCAAATTGGCCTTTTCAGCTGAGTTTAAGAAACACATTCATCTCTCAAAAGAAAACCCTTTGTGTCACAAGCAGGAGTGTCTAGCACATTGTTTCCCTCTGACAATCGAGTTAGTTCTCGAAAGGAATACCTCCTGCAACTTAGGTTTTTCAAAGTGCAGATGGGCCCTCTTTGTCCCAAACAGGTCTATACAGGTGAGTTGATGAAGCACGTAACTATCTCATTGGAAAACCATCTGTGTTAGAAGCAGGAGCAGCTAACACTTTGTATCCCTCTGAGAACTGAGGTAGGTTTTGAGAGGAACACTTCCTACACCCTAGGTTTTTCAAGGTGGAGATAGGCTGTCTTTGTTCCAAATAGGCCTATTTGGCTAAGGTGTAGAAACACATATACGTCACAAAAGACAATGATTTAGGTTAGAAGCAGGAGCACCTAGCACATAGTTTTCCTCTGAGAAGTGATTTAGATTTTGTAAGGAATACACACTGCCAATGAGAATTTTCAAACAGGAGAAATGCTTAGTTGGTTCCAAAGAGGACTGCCCAGCTAATTTGAAGGAACTCTTGTAACTCTCCAAAGAAAACTGTGTATGTTAGATGCCTCAGAACCTAGGGCATTGTTTCCTGTGAGAATTGAGTTACTTTTCAGAGGAATTCCTACCGCCAGTCTGAGTGTCAAGGTGGAGACATGCATATTTTGTTCGAGCTAAGTGGAAGCAGCACATGTATCTCTGGAAAGAAATCAATCTGTGTTTGGAGGAGGAGGATCTAGCACATTGTTTTCCTGTGAGAATTGTGAGAGGTTTTGTCAGAAATACTTCCTGCAACTTTCAGCTTTAAAGGAGAAACATGATCTCTTTGATCCAAATCGGCCTATACAGTGAAGATGAAAAGCCACATCTATGACTCGAAAGATAGCCATCTGTTTTAGGAGCAGAAGCATCGAGCACCAGCACATTGTTTCCCTGTGAGAATTGAGTAAGTCTTTGATAGGGATACATCCTGCAACTCAGGTTTCTCATGGTGGAGATAGGCTCACTATGTGCTAAGTAGACCCATAGCTGTGAGTTGAAGAAACACATGTATCTTTCCAAAGAAAACCACCCGTGTTAGGAGCTGCAGCATGTAGCACATTGTTTTCCTGTGAGAATTGAGTTAATTTTTGAAAAGCATAATTCCTGCAGAAAAGGTTTTTCAAGGTGGAATTAGGATCACTTTGTTCCAAATAGGTGTATTGGGCTGAGTCGAAGAGACACATGTATCTGTCAAAAGAAAACCATTTCCTCAGAACCAGGAGTTTCCAGCACTTTGTACTCCTGAACGAATTGAGTTAGTATTTAAAAGGAGTACTTCCTAAAAGTTAGGTTTTTCAATGTGGAGCTAGGCTGTCTTTTTTCCAAATTGTCTTATTTAGCTAAGTTGAAGAAACGCATGTATTTCTTGACCGAAAACTTTCTCTCTTAGAAGCAGGAGAATCTAGCACATTGTTTCCCTGTGAGAACTGACTTAGTTTTTGAAAAGAATTCTTTCTGCAACTTCGGTTTTTCAAAGTGGAGTTAGGCTTTCTTTGTTCCAACTAGGCCTTTTCAGCTGATTTATGAAACACATTTGTCTCTCCAAAGGAAAACATCTATCTATGTTGGAAGCTGCAGCTTGTGTGAGATTTGAGTTCGTGTTTAAACGGAATATTTCTGTAACTTAGGATTTTCACGGTGGACATAGGCTATGTTTATTCCAATCACGCCTCTTCAGCTGAGTTGAAGGAACACATGTATATCCTGAAAGAAAACCATGTGTGTTAGAAGCAGAAGCATCAAGCACATTGATTCCATGTGATATTTGAGTTGGTTTGGAAAGGAATACCTCCTGTCACGTAAGGTCTGCAAGGCAGAAGTAGGGTCTCTTCGTTCCAATAGTGCATTGTAGCTAGTTGAAGAAACAAAGGTATCTCTCGACAGAAAATCATATCTGTTAGAAGCAGGAGCATCTAGAGTATTTTTTCCCTGTAAGAATTGAGTTCCTTTGTGGAAGGAACACTTCATGCAACTTCGGATTTTCAAGGATGAGATTGGCACTCTTTGTTCCAAATAGGCCTATTAAGCTAAGTTGAAGAAACACAGGTATCACCCGAAAGAAAATAATCTGTGTTAGAAGCAGGAGGATGTTAAACAATACTTCCCTGTGAAAGTTGAGTTAGTTTTTTAAAGGAATACTTCCAGCACTTAGGTATTTCAAGGTGGAGATGGGCTCTCGTTTTTCACAAGAGGCCTGTTTAGCTGAGTTGGAGAAACCCATGTGTCTCTCAAAAGAAACCCACTTGTGTTAGAAGCAGGAACACCTACAACGATGTGTCCCAGTGAGAACCGAGTGAGTTTTTGAAGGGAATATTGACTGCAGCTTAGAATTCAAGGTTGAGATAGGCTACGTTTGTTCCTATTCTGTATTGTCAGTTGAGTTGAAGAGACACGTGAATCTCTTGAAAGAATACCTTCTGTGTTAGAAGCAGGCACCTCAAGCCCTTTGATTCCCTGAGGGAATTGAGTTTCTTCCGAAATGAATACCTTTTCAACGTAAATTTTCCAAGGCAGAGATAGGGTGTCTTTGCCCCAAATAGTCCTATTTACGTAAGTTGAAGAAACACATGGAGCACTAGAAAGAAAGACCATATTTGTTAGAGCATGTGCATGTAGGCCCAATTTGCCCTCTGACAGTTGAGTTAGTTCTGAAAGGAATTCATACACCCAATCCCAGTTTTCAAGGTGAAGAAAGGCTCATTTTGTGCCAAATAGGACTGTCCAGATAACTTGAAGAAACACATGAATTTCTCGAAAGAAATCCATCTATATTAGAAGCACAAGCATCAACCACATTGTTTTACTGTGAGAACGCAGTTAGTGTACTTAAGGCATAGTTTTTGCAACTTAGGATTTTCAGCGTAGAGATAAGCTCTCCTTATTCCAATAGACCTATTCAGCTGACTTCAAAACCACGTGAATCGAACCAGAGAAAACCATCTACGTGGTAAGCCTCAGAATTTAGGTCATGGTTTCCCTGCGAGTACTGACTTAGTTAGTGGAAGGAATTCACATGGCCATCAGAGTTTTCAAGGTGGAGAGTGGCTCATTTTGTTCCAAATAGGCCTCTCCAGACAAGTTGAAGGAACTCATGTATCTCTCAAAGAAAACCAGGGATGATAGAAGGAGGTGCATCTAGTCCATTATTTCTCTGTGAGAAATGAGGTAGGTTTTTAAAAGGAAACTTCCTGCAACTTAAGTATTTCAAGGTGGAGGTTGCCTCTCTTTGTTCCAAACAGTCCAGTTCAGCTGACTTGATGAAACCCATGTATCTCTGAAAAGAAAACAGTCTATGTTAGAAGCAGGAGCATCTCACACTTTCTTTCAATGTAAGAATTGAGGTAGATTTTGCAAAGAATGCTTCCTTCAACTTAGGTTTTTCCAGGTGGACATAGGCTCTCTTGGTTCCAAGTAGGCTTATTAGGCTGAGGTGAAGAAACACATGCATCTCGCCAAAGAAACCCACTTGTGTTAGATGCGGGAAGATGGAGAACATTATTGCCCTCTGAGAACTGAGTTAGTTTTGGCAAAGAATACCTCCTGAAACATAGGATTTTCAAGGTGCAGATAGGCTATGTATATTCCAAATTGGCCTTTTCAGCTGAGTTTAAGAAACACATTCATCTCTCAAAAGAAAACCCTTTGTGTCACAAGCAGGAGTGTCTAGCACATTGTTTCCCTCTGACAATCGAGTTAGTTCTCGAAAGGAATACCTCCTGCAACTTAGGTTTTTCAAAGTGCAGATGGGCCCTCTTTGTCCCAAACAGGTCTATACAGGTGAGTTGATGAAGCACGTAACTATCTCATTGGAAAACCATCTGTGTTAGAAGCAGGAGCAGCTAACACTTTGTATCCCTCTGAGAACTGAGGTAGGTTTTGAGAGGAACACTTCCTACACCCTAGGTTTTTCAAGGTGGAGATAGGCTGTCTTTGTTCCAAATAGGCCTATTTGGCTAAGGTGTAGAAACACATATACGTCACAAAAGACAATGATTTAGGTTAGAAGCAGGAGCACCTAGCACATAGTTTTCCTCTGAGAAGTGATTTAGATTTTGTAAGGAATACACACTGCCAATGAGAATTTTCAAACAGGAGAAATGCTTAGTTGGTTCCAAAGAGGACTGCCCAGCTAATTTGAAGGAACTCTTGTAACTCTCCAAAGAAAACTGTGTATGTTAGATGCCTCAGAACCTAGGGCATTGTTTCCTGTGAGAATTGAGTTACTTTTCAGAGGAATTCCTACCGCCAGTCTGAGTGTCAAGGTGGAGACATGCATATTTTGTTCGAGCTAAGTGGAAGCAGCACATGTATCTCTGGAAAGAAATCAATCTGTGTTTGGAGGAGGAGGATCTAGCACATTGTTTTCCTGTGAGAATTGTGAGAGGTTTTGTCAGAAATACTTCCTGCAACTTTCAGCTTTAAAGGAGAAACATGATCTCTTTGATCCAAATCGGCCTATACAGTGAAGATGAAAAGCCACATCTATGACTCGAAAGATAGCCATCTGTTTTAGGAGCAGAAGCATCGAGCACCAGCACATTGTTTCCCTGTGAGAATTGAGTAAGTCTTTGATAGGGATACATCCTGCAACTCAGGTTTCTCATGGTGGAGATAGGCTCACTATGTGCTAAGTAGACCCATAGCTGTGAGTTGAAGAAACACATGTATCTTTCCAAAGAAAACCACCCGTGTTAGGAGCTGCAGCATGTAGCACATTGTTTTCCTGTGAGAATTGAGTTAATTTTTGAAAAGCATAATTCCTGCAGAAAAGGTTTTTCAAGGTGGAATTAGGATCACTTGGTTCCAAATAGGTGTATTGGGCTGAGTCGAAGAGACACATGTATCTGTCAAAAGAAAACCATTTCCTCAGAACCAGGAGTTTCCAGCACTTTGTACTCCTGAACGAATTGAGTTAGTATTTAAAAGGAGTACTTCCTAAAAGTTAGGTTTTTCAATGTGGAGCTAGGCTGTCTTTTTTCCAAATTGTCTTATTTAGCTAAGTTGAAGAAACGCATGTATTTCTTGACCGAAAACTTTCTCTCTTAGAAGCAGGAGAATCTAGCACATTGTTTCCCTGTGAGAACTGACTTAGTTTTTGAAAAGAATTCTTTCTGCAACTTCGGTTTTTCAAAGTGGAGTTAGGCTTTCTTTGTTCCAACTAGGCCTTTTCAGCTGATTTATGAAACACATTTGTCTCTCCAAAGGAAAACATCTATCTATGTTGGAAGCTGCAGCTTGTGTGAGATTTGAGTTCGTGTTTAAACGGAATATTTCTGTAACTTAGGATTTTCACGGTGGACATAGGCTATGTTTATTCCAATCACGCCTCTTCAGCTGAGTTGAAGGAACACATGTATATCCTGAAAGAAAACCATGTGTGTTAGAAGCAGAAGCATCAAGCACATTGATTCCATGTGATATTTGAGTTGGTTTGGAAAGGAATACCTCCTGTCACGTAAGGTCTGCAAGGCAGAAGTAGGGTCTCTTCGTTCCAATAGTGCATTGTAGCTAGTTGAAGAAACAAAGGTATCTCTCGACAGAAAATCATATCTGTTAGAAGCAGGAGCATCTAGAGTATTTTTTCCCTGTAAGAATTGAGTTCCTTTGTGGAAGGAACACTTCATGCAACTTCGGATTTTCAAGGATGAGATTGGCACTCTTTGTTCCAAATAGGCCTATTAAGCTAAGTTGAAGAAACACAGGTATCACCCGAAAGAAAATAATCTGTGTTAGAAGCAGGAGGATGTTAAACAATACTTCCCTGTGAAAGTTGAGTTAGTTTTTTAAAGGAATACTTCCAGCACTTAGGTATTTCAAGGTGGAGATGGGCTCTCGTTTTTCACAAGAGGCCTGTTTAGCTGAGTTGGAGAAACCCATGTGTCTCTCAAAAGAAACCCACTTGTGTTAGAAGCAGGAACACCTACAACGATGTGTCCCAGTGAGAACCGAGTGAGTTTTTGAAGGGAATATTGACTGCAGCTTAGAATTCAAGGTTGAGATAGGCTACGTTTGTTCCTATTCTGTATTGTCAGTTGAGTTGAAGAGACACGTGAATCTCTTGAAAGAATACCTTCTGTGTTAGAAGCAGGCACCTCAAGCCCTTTGATTCCCTGAGGGAATTGAGTTTCTTCCGAAATGAATACCTTTTCAACGTAAATTTTCCAAGGCAGAGATAGGGTGTCTTTGCCCCAAATAGTCCTATTTACGTAAGTTGAAGAAACACATGGAGCACTAGAAAGAAAGACCATATTTGTTAGAGCATGTGCATGTAGGCCCAATTTGCCCTCTGACAGTTGAGTTAGTTCTGAAAGGAATTCATACACCCAATCCCAGTTTTCAAGGTGAAGAAAGGCTCATTTTGTGCCAAATAGGACTGTCCAGATAACTTGAAGAAACACATGAATTTCTCGAAAGAAATCCATCTATATTAGAAGCACAAGCATCAACCACATTGTTTTACTGTGAGAACGCAGTTAGTGTACTTAAGGCATAGTTTTTGCAACTTAGGATTTTCAGCGTAGAGATAAGCTCTCCTTATTCCAATAGACCTATTCAGCTGACTTCAAAACCACGTGAATCGAACCAGAGAAAACCATCTACGTGGTAAGCCTCAGAATTTAGGTCATGGTTTCCCTGCGAGTACTGACTTAGTTAGTGGAAGGAATTCACATGGCCATCAGAGTTTTCAAGGTGGAGAGTGGCTCATTTTGTTCCAAATAGGCCTCTCCAGACAAGTTGAAGGAACTCATGTATCTCTCAAAGAAAACCAGGGATGATAGAAGGAGGTGCATCTAGTCCATTATTTCTCTGTGAGAAATGAGGTAGGTTTTTAAAAGGAAACTTCCTGCAACTTAAGTATTTCAAGGTGGAGGTTGCCTCTCTTTGTTCCAAACAGTCCAGTTCAGCTGACTTGATGAAACCCATGTATCTCTGAAAAGAAAACAGTCTATGTTAGAAGCAGGAGCATCTCACACTTTCTTTCAATGTAAGAATTGAGGTAGATTTTGCAAAGAATGCTTCCTTCAACTTAGGTTTTTCCAGGTGGACATAGGCTCTCTTGGTTCCAAGTAGGCTTATTAGGCTGAGGTGAAGAAACACATGCATCTCGCCAAAGAAACCCACTTGTGTTAGATGCGGGAAGATGGAGAACATTATTGCCCTCTGAGAACTGAGTTAGTTTTGGCAAAGAATACCTCCTGAAACATAGGATTTTCAAGGTGCAGATAGGCTATGTATATTCCAAATTGGCCTTTTCAGCTGAGTTTAAGAAACACATTCATCTCTCAAAAGAAAACCCTTTGTGTCACAAGCAGGAGTGTCTAGCACATTGTTTCCCTCTGACAATCGAGTTAGTTCTCGAAAGGAATACCTCCTGCAACTTAGGTTTTTCAAAGTGCAGATGGGCCCTCTTTGTCCCAAACAGGTCTATACAGGTGAGTTGATGAAGCACGTAACTATCTCATTGGAAAACCATCTGTGTTAGAAGCAGGAGCAGCTAACACTTTGTATCCCTCTGAGAACTGAGGTAGGTTTTGAGAGGAACACTTCCTACACCCTAGGTTTTTCAAGGTGGAGATAGGCTGTCTTTGTTCCAAATAGGCCTATTTGGCTAAGGTGTAGAAACACATATACGTCACAAAAGACAATGATTTAGGTTAGAAGCAGGAGCACCTAGCACATAGTTTTCCTCTGAGAAGTGATTTAGATTTTGTAAGGAATACACACTGCCAATGAGAATTTTCAAACAGGAGAAATGCTTAGTTGGTTCCAAAGAGGACTGCCCAGCTAATTTGAAGGAACTCTTGTAACTCTCCAAAGAAAACTGTGTATGTTAGATGCCTCAGAACCTAGGGCATTGTTTCCTGTGAGAATTGAGTTACTTTTCAGAGGAATTCCTACCGCCAGTCTGAGTGTCAAGGTGGAGACATGCATATTTTGTTCGAGCTAAGTGGAAGCAGCACATGTATCTCTGGAAAGAAATCAATCTGTGTTTGGAGGAGGAGGATCTAGCACATTGTTTTCCTGTGAGAATTGTGAGAGGTTTTGTCAGAAATACTTCCTGCAACTTTCAGCTTTAAAGGAGAAACATGATCTCTTTGATCCAAATCGGCCTATACAGTGAAGATGAAAAGCCACATCTATGACTCGAAAGATAGCCATCTGTTTTAGGAGCAGAAGCATCGAGCACCAGCACATTGTTTCCCTGTGAGAATTGAGTAAGTCTTTGATAGGGATACATCCTGCAACTCAGGTTTCTCATGGTGGAGATAGGCTCACTATGTGCTAAGTAGACCCATAGCTGTGAGTTGAAGAAACACATGTATCTTTCCAAAGAAAACCACCCGTGTTAGGAGCTGCAGCATGTAGCACATTGTTTTCCTGTGAGAATTGAGTTAATTTTTGAAAAGCATAATTCCTGCAGAAAAGGTTTTTCAAGGTGGAATTAGGATCACTTGGTTCCAAATAGGTGTATTGGGCTGAGTCGAAGAGACACATGTATCTGTCAAAAGAAAACCATTTCCTCAGAACCAGGAGTTTCCAGCACTTTGTACTCCTGAACGAATTGAGTTAGTATTTAAAAGGAGTACTTCCTAAAAGTTAGGTTTTTCAATGTGGAGCTAGGCTGTCTTTTTTCCAAATTGTCTTATTTAGCTAAGTTGAAGAAACGCATGTATTTCTTGACCGAAAACTTTCTCTCTTAGAAGCAGGAGAATCTAGCACATTGTTTCCCTGTGAGAACTGACTTAGTTTTTGAAAAGAATTCTTTCTGCAACTTCGGTTTTTCAAAGTGGAGTTAGGCTTTCTTTGTTCCAACTAGGCCTTTTCAGCTGATTTATGAAACACATTTGTCTCTCCAAAGGAAAACATCTATCTATGTTGGAAGCTGCAGCTTGTGTGAGATTTGAGTTCGTGTTTAAACGGAATATTTCTGTAACTTAGGATTTTCACGGTGGACATAGGCTATGTTTATTCCAATCACGCCTCTTCAGCTGAGTTGAAGGAACACATGTATATCCTGAAAGAAAACCATGTGTGTTAGAAGCAGAAGCATCAAGCACATTGATTCCATGTGATATTTGAGTTGGTTTGGAAAGGAATACCTCCTGTCACGTAAGGTCTGCAAGGCAGAAGTAGGGTCTCTTCGTTCCAATAGTGCATTGTAGCTAGTTGAAGAAACAAAGGTATCTCTCGACAGAAAATCATATCTGTTAGAAGCAGGAGCATCTAGAGTATTTTTTCCCTGTAAGAATTGAGTTCCTTTGTGGAAGGAACACTTCATGCAACTTCGGATTTTCAAGGATGAGATTGGCACTCTTTGTTCCAAATAGGCCTATTAAGCTAAGTTGAAGAAACACAGGTATCACCCGAAAGAAAATAATCTGTGTTAGAAGCAGGAGGATGTTAAACAATACTTCCCTGTGAAAGTTGAGTTAGTTTTTTAAAGGAATACTTCCAGCACTTAGGTATTTCAAGGTGGAGATGGGCTCTCGTTTTTCACAAGAGGCCTGTTTAGCTGAGTTGGAGAAACCCATGTGTCTCTCAAAAGAAACCCACTTGTGTTAGAAGCAGGAACACCTACAACGATGTGTCCCAGTGAGAACCGAGTGAGTTTTTGAAGGGAATATTGACTGCAGCTTAGAATTCAAGGTTGAGATAGGCTACGTTTGTTCCTATTCTGTATGGTCAGTTGAGTTGAAGAGACATGTGAATCTCTTGAAAGAATACCTTCTGTGTTAGAAGCAGGCACCTCAAGCCCTTTGATTCCCTGAGGGAATTGAGTTTCTTCCGAAATGAATACCTTTTCAACGTAAATTTTCCAAGGCAGAGATAGGGTGTCTTTGCCCCAAATAGTCCTATTTACGTAAGTTGAAGAAACACATGGAGCACTAGAAAGAAAGACCATATTTGTTAGAGCATGTGCATGTAGGCCCAATTTGCCCTCTGACAGTTGAGTTAGTTCTGAAAGGAATTCATACACCCAATCCCAGTTTTCAAGGTGAAGAAAGGCTCATTTTGTGCCAAATAGGACTGTCCAGATAACTTGAAGAAACACATGAATTTCTCGAAAGAAATCCATCTATATTAGAAGCACAAGCATCAACCACATTGTTTTACTGTGAGAACGCAGTTAGTGTACTTAAGGCATAGTTTTTGCAACTTAGGATTTTCAGCGTAGAGATAAGCTCTCCTTATTCCAATAGACCTATTCAGCTGACTTCAAAACCACGTGAATCGAACCAGAGAAAACCATCTACGTGGTAAGCCTCAGAATTTAGGTCATGGTTTCCCTGCGAGTACTGACTTAGTTAGTGGAAGGAATTCACATGGCCATCAGAGTTTTCAAGGTGGAGAGTGGCTCATTTTGTTCCAAATAGGCCTCTCCAGACAAGTTGAAGGAACTCATGTATCTCTCAAAGAAAACCAGGGATGATAGAAGGAGGTGCATCTAGTCCATTATTTCTCTGTGAGAAATGAGGTAGGTTTTTAAAAGGAAACTTCCTGCAACTTAAGTATTTCAAGGTGGAGGTTGCCTCTCTTTGTTCCAAACAGTCCAGTTCAGCTGACTTGATGAAATCCATGTATCTCTGAAAAGAAAACAGTCTATGTTAGAAGCAGGAGCATCTCACACTTTCTTTCAATGTAAGAATTGAGGTAGATTTTGCAAAGAATGCTTCCTTCAACTTAGGTTTTTCCAGGTGGACATAGGCTCTCTTGGTTCCAAGTAGGCTTATTAGGCTGAGGTGAAGAAACACATGCATCTCGCCAAAGAAACCCACTTGTGTTAGATGCGGGAAGATGGAGAACATTATTGCCCTCTGAGAACTGAGTTAGTTTTGGCAAAGAATACCTCCTGAAACATAGGATTTTCAAGGTGCAGATAGGCTATGTATATTCCAAATTGGCCTTTTCAGCTGAGTTTAAGAAACACATTCATCTCTCAAAAGAAAACCCTTTGTGTCACAAGCAGGAGTGTCTAGCACATTGTTTCCCTCTGACAATCGAGTTAGTTCTCGAAAGGAATACCTCCTGCAACTTAGGTTTTTCAAAGTGCAGATGGGCCCTCTTTGTCCCAAACAGGTCTATACAGGTGAGTTGATGAAGCACGTAACTATCTCATTGGAAAACCATCTGTGTTAGAAGCAGGAGCAGCTAACACTTTGTATCCCTCTGAGAACTGAGGTAGGTTTTGAGAGGAACACTTCCTACACCCTAGGTTTTTCAAGGTGGAGATAGGCTGTCTTTGTTCCAAATAGGCCTATTTGGCTAAGGTGTAGAAACACATATACGTCACAAAAGACAATGATTTAGGTTAGAAGCAGGAGCACCTAGCACATTGTTTTCCTCTGAGAAGTGATTTAGATTTTGTAAGGAATACACACTGCCAATGAGAATTTTCAAACAGGAGAAATGCTTAGTTGGTTCCAAAGAGGACTGCCCAGCTAATTTGAAGGAACTCTTGTAACTCTCCAAAGAAAACTGTGTATGTTAGATGCCTCAGAACCTAGGGCATTGTTTCCTGTGAGAATTGAGTTACTTTTCAGAGGAATTCCTACCGCCAGTCTGAGTGTCAAGGTGGAGACATGCATATTTTGTTCGAGCTAAGTGGAAGCAGCACATGTATCTCTGGAAAGAAATCAATCTGTGTTTGGAGCAGGAGGATCTAGCACATTGTTTTCCTGTGAGAATTGTGAGAGGTTTTGTCAGAAATACTTCCTGCAACTTTCAGTTTTAAAGGAGAAACATGATCTCTTTGATCCAAATCGGCCTATACAGTGAAGATGAAAAGCCACATCTATGACTCGAAAGATAGCCATCTGTTTTAGGAGCAGAAGCATCGAGCACCAGCACATTGTTTCCCTGTGAGAATTGAGTAAGTCTTTGATAGGGATACATCCTGCAACTCAGGTTTCTCATGGTGGAGATAGGCTCACTATGTGCTAAGTAGACCCATAGCTGTGAGTTGAAGAAACACATGTATCTTTCCAAAGAAAACCACCCGTGTTAGGAGCTGCAGCATGTAGCACATTGTTTTCCTGTGAGAATTGAGTTAATTTTTGAAAAGCATAATTCCTGCAGAAAAGGTTTTTCAAGGTGGAATTAGGATCACTTGGTTCCAAATAGGTGTATTGGGCTGAGTCGAAGAGACACATGTATCTGTCAAAAGAAAACCATTTCCTCAGAACCAGGAGTTTCCAGCACTTTGTACTCCTGAACGAAGTGAGTTAGTATTTAAAAGGAGTACTTCCTAAAAGTTAGGTTTTTCAATGTGGAGCTAGGCTGTCTTTTTTCCAAATTGTCTTAATTAGCTAAGTTGAAGAAACGCATGTATTTCTTGACCGAAAACTTTCTCTCTTAGAAGCAGGAGAATCTAGCACATTGTTTCCCTGTGAGAACTGACTTAGTTTTTGAAAAGAATTCTTTCTGCAACTTCGGTTTTTCAAAGTGGAGTTAGGCTTTCTTTGTTCCAACTAGGCCTTTTCAGCTGATTTATGAAACACATTTGTCTCTCCAAAGGAAAACATCTATCTATGTTGGAAGCTGCAGCTTGTGTGAGATTTGAGTTCGTGTTTAAACGGAATATTTCTGTAACTTAGGATTTTCACGGTGGACATAGGCTATGTTTATTCCAATCACGCCTCTTCAGCTGAGTTGAAGGAACACATGTATATCCTGAAAGAAAACCATGTGTGTTAGAAGCAGAAGCATCAAGCACATTGATTCCATGTGATATTTGAGTTGGTTTGGAAAGGAATACCTCCTGTCACGTAAGGTCTGCAAGGCAGAAGTAGGGTCTCTTCATTCCAATAGTGCATTGTAGCTAGTTGAAGAAACAAAGGTATCTCTCGACAGAAAATCATATCTGTTAGAAGCAGGAGCATCTAGAGTATTTTTTCCCTGTAAGAATTGAGTTCCTTTGTGGAAGGAACACTTCATGCAACTTCGGATTTTCAAGGATGAGATTGGCACTCTTTGTTCCAAATAGGCCTATTAAGCTAAGTTGAAGAAACACAGGTATCACCCGAAAGAAAATAATCTGTGTTAGAAGCAGGAGGATGTTAAACAATACTTCCCTGTGAAAGTTGAGTTAGTTTTTTAAAGGAATACTTCCAGCACTTAGGTATTTCAAGGTGGAGATGGGCTCTCGTTTTTCACAAGAGGCCTGTTTAGCTGAGTTGGAGAAACCCATGTGTCTCTCAAAAGAAACCCACTTGTGTTAGAAGCAGGAACACCTACAACGATGTGTCCCAGTGAGAACCGAGTGAGTTTTTGAAGGGAATATTGACTGCAGCTTAGAATTCAAGGTTGAGATAGGCTACGTTTGTTCCTATTCTGTATTGTCAGTTGAGTTGAAGAGACACGTGAATCTCTTGAAAGAATACCTTCTGTGTTAGAAGCAGGCACCTCAAGCCCTTTGATTCCCTGAGGGAATTGAGTTTCTTCCGAAATGAATACCTTTTCAACGTAAATTTTCCAAGGCAGAGATAGGGTGTCTTTGCCCCAAATAGTCCTATTTACGTAAGTTGAAGAAACACATGGAGCACTAGAAAGAAAGACCATATTTGTTAGAGCATGTGCATGTAGGCCCAATTTGCCCTCTGACAGTTGAGTTAGTTCTGAAAGGAATTCATACACCCAATCCCAGTTTTCAAGGTGAAGAAAGGCTCATTTTGTGCCAAATAGGACTGTCCAGATAACTTGAAGAAACACATGAATTTCTCGAAAGAAATCCAACTATATTAGAAGCACAAGCATCAACCACATTGTTTTACTGTGAGAACGCAGTTAGTGTACTTAAGGCATAGTTTTTGCAACTTAGGATTTTCAGCGTAGAGATAAGCTCTCCTTATTCCAATAGACCTATTCAGCTGACTTCAAAACCACGTGAATCGAACCAGAGAAAACCATCTACGTGGTAAGCCTCAGAATTTAGGTCATGGTTTCCCTGCGAGTACTGACTTAGTTAGTGGAAGGAATTCACATGGCCATCAGAGTTTTCAAGGTGGAGAGTGGCTCATTTTGTTCCAAATAGGCCTCTCCAGACAAGTTGAAGGAACTCATGTATCTCTCAAAGAAAACCAGGGATGATAGAAGGAGGTGCATCTAGTCCATTATTTCTCTGTGAGAAATGAGGTAGGTTTTTAAAAGGAAACTTCCTGCAACTTAAGTATTTCAAGGTGGAGGTTGCCTCTCTTTGTTCCAAACAGTCCAGTTCAGCTGACTTGATGAAACCCATGTATCTCTGAAAAGAAAACAGTCTATGTTAGAAGCAGGAGCATCTCACACTTTCTTTCAATGTAAGAATTGAGGTAGATTTTGCAAAGAATGCTTCCTTCAACTTAGGTTTTTCCAGGTGGACATAGGCTCTCTTGGTTCCAAGTAGGCTTATTAGGCTGAGGTGAAGAAACACATGCATCTCGCCAAAGAAACCCACTTGTGTTAGATGCGGGAAGATGGAGAACATTATTGCCCTCTGAGAACTGAGTTAGTTTTGGCAAAGAATACCTCCTGAAACATAGGATTTTCAAGGTGCAGATAGGCTATGTATATTCCAAATTGGCCTTTTCAGCTGAGTTTAAGAAACACATTCATCTCTCAAAAGAAAACCCTTTGTGTCACAAGCAGGAGTGTCTAGCACATTGTTTCCCTCTGACAATCGAGTTAGTTCTCGAAAGGAATACCTCCTGCAACTTAGGTTTTTCAAAGTGCAGATGGGCCCTCTTTGTCCCAAACAGGTCTATACAGGTGAGTTGATGAAGCACGTAACTATCTCATTGGAAAACCATCTGTGTTAGAAGCAGGAGCAGCTAACACTTTGTATCCCTCTGAGAACTGAGGTAGGTTTTGAGAGGAACACTTCCTACACCCTAGGTTTTTCAAGGTGGAGATAGGCTGTCTTTGTTCCAAATAGGCCTATTTGGCTAAGGTGTAGAAACACATATACGTCACAAAAGACAATGATTTAGGTTAGAAGCAGGAGCACCTAGCACATAGTTTTCCTCTGAGAAGTGATTTAGATTTTGTAAGGAATACACACTGCCAATGAGAATTTTCAAACAGGAGAAATGCTTAGTTGGTTCCAAAGAGGACTGCCCAGCTAATTTGAAGGAACTCTTGTAACTCTCCAAAGAAAACTGTGTATGTTAGATGCCTCAGAACCTAGGGCATTGTTTCCTGTGAGAATTGAGTTACTTTTCAGAGGAATTCCTACCGCCAGTCTGAGTGTCAAGGTGGAGACATGCATATTTTGTTCGAGCTAAGTGGAAGCAGCGCATGTATCTCTGGAAAGAAATCAATCTGTGTTTGGAGCAGGAGGATCTAGCACATTGTTTTCCTGTGAGAATTGTGAGAGGTTTTGTCAGAAATACTTCCTGCAACTTTCAGTTTTAAAGGAGAAACATGATCTCTTTGATCCAAATCGGCCTATACAGTGAAGATGAAAAGCCACATCTATGACTCGAAAGATAGCCATCTGTTTTAGGAGCAGAAGCATCGAGCACCAGCACATTGTTTCCCTGTGAGAATTGAGTAAGTCTTTGATAGGGATACATCCTGCAACTCAGGTTTCTCATGGTGGAGATAGGCTCACTATGTGCTAAGTAGACCCATAGCTGTGAGTTGAAGAAACACATGTATCTTTCCAAAGAAAACCACCCGTGTTAGGAGCTGCAGCATGTAGCACATTGTTTTCCTGTGAGAATTGAGTTAATTTTTGAAAAGCATAATTCCTGCAGAAAAGGTTTTTCAAGGTGGAATTAGGATCACTTGGTTCCAAATAGGTGTATTGGGCTGAGTCGAAGAGACACATGTATCTGTCAAAAGATAACCATTTCCTCAGAACCAGGAGTTTCCAGCACTTTGTACTCCTGAACGAATTGAGTTAGTATTTAAAAGGAGTACTTCCTAAAAGTTAGGTTTTTCAATGTGGAGCTAGGCTGTCTTTTTTCCAAATTGTCTTAATTAGCTAAGTTGAAGAAACGCATGTATTTCTTGACCGAAAACTTTCTCTCTTAGAAGCAGGAGAATCTAGCACATTGTTTCCCTGTGAGAACTGACTTAGTTTTTGAAAAGAATTCTTTCTGCAACTTCGGTTTTTCAAAGTGGAGTTAGGCTTTCTTTGTTCCAACTAGGCCTTTTCAGCTGATTTATGAAACACATTTGTCTCTCCAAAGGAAAACATCTATCTATGTTGGAAGCTGCAGCTTGTGTGAGATTTGAGTTCGTGTTTAAACGGAATATTTCTGTAACTTAGGATTTTCACGGTGGACATAGGCTATGTTTATTCCAATCACGCCTCTTCAGCTGAGTTGAAGGAACACATGTATATCCTGAAAGAAAACCATGTGTGTTAGAAGCAGAAGCATCAAGCACATTGATTCCATGTGATATTTGAGTTGGTTTGGAAAGGAATACCTCCTGTCACGTAAGGTCTGCAAGGCAGAAGTAGGGTCTCTTCGTTCCAATAGTGCATTGTAGCTAGTTGAAGAAACAAAGGTATCTCTCGACAGAAAATCATATCTGTTAGAAGCAGGAGCATCTAGAGTATTTTTTCCCTGTAAGAATTGAGTTCCTTTGTGGAAGGAACACTTCATGCAACTTCGGATTTTCAAGGATGAGATTGGCACTCTTTGTTCCAAATAGGCCTATTAAGCTAAGTTGAAGAAACACAGGTATCACCCGAAAGAAAATAATCTGTGTTAGAAGCAGGAGGATGTTAAACAATACTTCCCTGTGAAAGTTGAGTTAGTTTTTTAAAGGAATACTTCCAGCACTTAGGTATTTCAAGGTGGAGATGGGCTCTCGTTTTTCACAAGAGGCCTGTTTAGCTGAGTTGGAGAAACCCATGTGTCTCTCAAAAGAAACCCACTTGTGTTAGAAGCAGGAACACCTACAACGATGTGTCCCAGTGAGAACCGAGTGAGTTTTTGAAGGGAATATTGACTGCAGCTTAGAATTCAAGGTTGAGATAGGCTACGTTTGTTCCTATTCTGTATTGTCAGTTGAGTTGAAGAGACACGTGAATCTCTTGAAAGAATACCTTCTGTGTTAGAAGCAGGCACCTCAAGCCCTTTGATTCCCTGAGGGAATTGAGTTTCTTCCGAAATGAATACCTTTTCAACGTAAATTTTCCAAGGCAGAGATAGGGTGTCTTTGCCCCAAATAGTCCTATTTACGTAAGTTGAAGAAACACATGGAGCACTAGAAAGAAAGACCATATTTGTTAGAGCATGTGCATGTAGGCCCAATTTGCCCTCTGACAGTTGAGTTAGTTCTGAAAGGAATTCATACACCCAATCCCAGTTTTCAAGGTGAAGAAAGGCTCATTTTGTGCCAAATAGGACTGTCCAGATAACTTGAAGAAACACATGAATTTCTCGAAAGAAATCCAACTATATTAGAAGCACAAGCATCAACCACATTGTTTTACTGTGAGAACGCAGTTAGTGTACTTAAGGCATAGTTTTTGCAACTTAGGATTTTCAGCGTAGAGATAAGCTCTCCTTATTCCAATAGACCTATTCAGCTGACTTCAAAACCACGTGAATCGAACCAGAGAAAACCATCTACGTGGTAAGCCTCAGAATTTAGGTCATGGTTTCCCTGCGAGTACTGACTTAGTTAGTGGAAGGAATTCACATGGCCATCAGAGTTTTCAAGGTGGAGAGTGGCTCATTTTGTTCCAAATAGGCCTCTCCAGACAAGTTGAAGGAACTCATGTATCTCTCAAAGAAAACCAGGGATGATAGAAGGAGGTGCATCTAGTCCATTATTTCTCTGTGAGAAATGAGGTAGGTTTTTAAAAGGAAACTTCCTGCAACTTAAGTATTTCAAGGTGGAGGTTGCCTCTCTTTGTTCCAAACAGTCCAGTTCAGCTGACTTGATGAAACCCATGTATCTCTGAAAAGAAAACAGTCTATGTTAGAAGCAGGAGCATCTCACACTTTCTTTCAATGTAAGAATTGAGGTAGATTTTGCAAAGAATGCTTCCTTCAACTTAGGTTTTTCCAGGTGGACATAGGCTCTCTTGGTTCCAAGTAGGCTTATTAGGCTGAGGTGAAGAAACACATGCATCTCGCCAAAGAAACCCACTTGTGTTAGATGCGGGAAGATGGAGAACATTATTGCCCTCTGAGAACTGAGTTAGTTTTGGCAAAGAATACCTCCTGAAACATAGGATTTTCAAGGTGCAGATAGGCTATGTATATTCCAAATTGGCCTTTTCAGCTGAGTTTAAGAAACACATTCATCTCTCAAAAGAAAACCCTTTGTGTCACAAGCAGGAGTGTCTAGCACATTGTTTCCCTCTGACAATCGAGTTAGTTCTCGAAAGGAATACCTCCTGCAACTTAGGTTTTTCAAAGTGCAGATGGGCCCTCTTTGTCCCAAACAGGTCTATACAGGTGAGTTGATGAAGCACGTAACTATCTCATTGGAAAACCATCTGTGTTAGAAGCAGGAGCAGCTAACACTTTGTATCCCTCTGAGAACTGAGGTAGGTTTTGAGAGGAACACTTCCTACACCCTAGGTTTTTCAAGGTGGAGATAGGCTGTCTTTGTTCCAAATAGGCCTATTTGGCTAAGGTGTAGAAACACATATACGTCACAAAAGACAATGATTTAGGTTAGAAGCAGGAGCACCTAGCACATAGTTTTCCTCTGAGAAGTGATTTAGATTTTGTAAGGAATACACACTGCCAATGAGAATTTTCAAACAGGAGAAATGCTTAGTTGGTTCCAAAGAGGACTGCCCAGCTAATTTGAAGGAACTCTTGTAACTCTCCAAAGAAAACTGTGTATGTTAGATGCCTCAGAACCTAGGGCATTGTTTCCTGTGAGAATTGAGTTACTTTTCAGAGGAATTCCTACCGCCAGTCTGAGTGTCAAGGTGGAGACATGCATATTTTGTTCGAGCTAAGTGGAAGCAGCACATGTATCTCTGGAAAGAAATCAATCTGTGTTTGGAGCAGGAGGATCTAGCACATTGTTTTCCTGTGAGAATTGTGAGAGGTTTTGTCAGAAATACTTCCTGCAACTTTCAGCTTTAAAGGAGAAACATGATCTCTTTGATCCAAATCGGCCTATACAGTGAAGATGAAAAGCCACATCTATGACTCGAAAGATAGCCATCTGTTTTAGGAGCAGAAGCATCGAGCACCAGCACATTGTTTCCCTGTGAGAATTGAGTAAGTCTTTGATAGGGATACATCCTGCAACTCAGGTTTCTCATGGTGGAGATAGGCTCACTATGTGCTAAGTAGACCCATAGCTGTGAGTTGAAGAAACACATGTATCTTTCCAAAGAAAACCACCCGTGTTAGGAGCTGCAGCATGTAGCACATTGTTTTCCTGTGAGAATTGAGTTAATTTTTGAAAAGCATAATTCCTGCAGAAAAGGTTTTTCAAGGTGGAATTAGGATCACTTGGTTCCAAATAGGTGTATTGGGCTGAGTCGAAGAGACACATGTATCTGTCAAAAGAAAACCATTTCCTCAGAACCAGGAGTTTCCAGCACTTTGTACTCCTGAACGAATTGAGTTAGTATTTAAAAGGAGTACTTCCTAAAAGTTAGGTTTTTCAATGTGGAGCTAGGCTGTCTTTTTTCCAAATTGTCTTATTTAGCTAAGTTGAAGAAACGCATGTATTTCTTGACTGAAAACTTTCTCTCTTAGAAGCAGGAGAATCTAGCACATTGTTTCCCTGTGAGAACTGACTTAGTTTTTGAAAAGAATTCTTTCTGCAACTTCGGTTTTTCAAAGTGGAGTTAGGCTTTCTTTGTTCCAACTAGGCCTTTTCAGCTGATTTATGAAACACATTTGTCTCTCCAAAGGAAAACATCTATCTATGTTGGAAGCTGCAGCTTGTGTGAGATTTGAGTTCGTGTTTAAACGGAATATTTCTGTAACTTAGGATTTTCACGGTGGACATAGGCTATGTTTATTCCAATCACGCCTCTTCAGCTGAGTTGAAGGAACACATGTATATCCTGAAGGAAAACCATGTGTGTTAGAAGCAGAAGCATCAAGCACATTGATTCCATGTGATATTTGAGTTGGTTTGGAAAGGAATACCTCCTGTCACGTAAGGTCTGCAAGGCAGAAGTAGGGTCTCTTCGTTCCAATAGTGCATTGTAGCTAGTTGAAGAAACAAAGGTATCTCTCGACAGAAAATCATATCTGTTAGAAGCAGGAGCATCTAGAGTATTTTTTCCCTGTAAGAATTGAGTTCCTTTGTGGAAGGAACACTTCATGCAACTTCGGATTTTCAAGGATGAGATTGGCACTCTTTGTTCCAAATAGGCCTATTAAGCTAAGTTGAAGAAACACAGGTATCACCCGAAAGAAAATAATCTGTGTTAGAAGCAGGAGGATGTTAAACAATACTTCCCTGTGAAAGTTGAGTTAGTTTTTTAAAGGAATACTTTCAGCACTTAGGTATTTCAAGGTGGAGATGGGCTCTCATTTTTCACAAGAGGCCTGTTTAGCTGAGTTGGAGAAACCCATGTGTCTCTCAAAAGAAACCCACTTGTGTTAGAAGCAGGAACACCTACAACGATGTGTCCCAGTGAGAACCGAGTGAGTTTTTGAAGGGAATATTGACTGCAGCTTAGAATTCAAGGTTGAGATAGGCTACGTTTGTTCCTATTCTGTATTGTCAGTTGAGTTGAAGAGACACGTGAATCTCTTGAAAGAATACCTTCTGTGTTAGAAGCAGGCACCTCAAGCCCTTTGATTCCCTGAGGGAATTGAGTTTCTTCCGAAATGAATACCTTTTCAACGTAAATTTTCCAAGGCAGAGATAGGGTGTCTTTGCCCCAAATAGTCCTATTTACGTAAGTTGAAGAAACACATGGAGCACTAGAAAGAAAGACCATATTTGTTAGAGCATGTGCATGTAGGCCCAATTTGCCCTCTGACAGTTGAGTTAGTTCTGAAAGGAATTCATACACCCAATCCCAGTTTTCAAGGTGAAGAAAGGCTCATTTTGTGCCAAATAGGACTGTCCAGATAACTTGAAGAAACACATGAATTTCTCGAAAGAAATCCATCTATATTAGAAGCACAAGCATCAACCACATTGTTTTACTGTGAGAACGCAGTTAGTGTACTTAAGGCATAGTTTTTGCAACTTAGGATTTTCAGCGTAGAGATAAGCTCTCCTTATTCCAATAGACCTATTCAGCTGACTTCAAAACCACGTGAATCGAACCAGAGAAAACCATCTACGTGGTAAGCCTCAGAATTTAGGTCATGGTTTCCCTGCGAGTACTGACTTAGTTAGTGGAAGGAATTCACATGGCCATCAGAGTTTTCAAGGTGGAGAGTGGCTCATTTTGTTCCAAATAGGCCTCTCCAGACAAGTTGAAGGAACTCATGTATCTCTCAAAGAAAACCAGGGATGATAGAAGGAGGTGCATCCAGTCCATTATTTCTCTGTGAGAAATGAGGTAGGTTTTTAAAAGGAAACTTCCTGCAACTTAAGTATTTCAAGGTGGAGTTTGCCTCTCTTTGTTCCAAACAGTCCAGTTCAGCTGACTTGATGAAACCCATGTATCTCTGAAAAGAAAACAGTCTATGTTAGAAGCAGGAGCATCTCACACTTTCTTTCAATGTAAGAATTGAGGTAGATTTTGCAAAGAATGCTTCCTTCAACTTAGGTTCTTCCAGGTGGACATAGGCTCTCTTGGTTCCAAGTAGGCTTATTAGGCTGAGGTGAAGAAACACATGCATCTCGCCAAAGAAACCCACTTGTGTTAGATGCGGGAAGATGGAGAACATTATTGCCCTCTGAGAACTGAGTTAGTTTTGGCAAAGAATACCTCCTGAAACATAGGATTTTCAAGGTGCAGATAGGCTATGTATATTCCAAATTGGCCTTTTCAGCTGAGTTTAAGAAACACATTCATCTCTCAAAAGAAAACCCTTTGTGTCACAAGCAGGAGTGTCTAGCACATTGTTTCCCTCTGACAATCGAGTTAGTTCTCGAAAGGAATACCTCCTGCAACTTAGGTTTTTCAAAGTGCAGATGGGCCCTCTTTGTCCCAAACAGGTCTATACAGGTGAGTTGATGAAGCACGTAACTATCTCATTGGAAAACCATCTGTGTTAGAAGCAGGAGCAGCTAACACTTTGTATCCCTCTGAGAACTGAGGTAGGTTTTGAGAGGAACACTTCCTACAACCTAGGTTTTTCAAGGTGGAGATAGGCTGTCTTTGTTCCAAATAGGCCTATTTGGCTAAGGTGTAGAAACACATATACGTCACAAAAGACAATGATTTAGGTTAGAAGCAGGAGCACCTAGCACATAGTTTTCCTCTGAGAAGTGATTTAGATTTTGTAAGGAATACACACTGCCAATGAGAATTTTCAAACAGGAGAAATGCTTAGTTGGTTCCAAAGAGGACTGCCCAGCTAATTTGAAGGAACTCTTGTAACTCTCCAAAGAAAACTGTGTATGTTAGATGCCTCAGAACCTAGGGCATTGTTTCCTGTGAGAATTGAGTTACTTTTCAGAGGAATTCCTACCGCCAGTCTGAGTGTCAAGGTGGAGACATGCATATTTTGTTCGAGCTAAGTGGAAGCAGCACATGTATCTCTGGAAAGAAATCAATCTGTGTTTGGAGCAGGAGGATCTAGCACATTGTTTTCCTGTGAGAATTGTGAGAGGTTTTGTCAGAAATACTTCCTGCAACTTTCAGCTTTAAAGGAGAAACATGATCTCTTTGATCCAAATCGGCCTATACAGTGAAGATGAAAAGCCACATCTATGACTCGAAAGATAGCCATCTGTTTTAGGAGCAGAAGCATCGAGCACCAGCACATTGTTTCCCTGTGAGAATTGAGTAAGTCTTTGATAGGGATACATCCTGCAACTCAGGTTTCTCATGGTGGAGATAGGCTCACTATGTGCTAAGTAGACCCATAGCTGTGAGTTGAAGAAACACATGTATCTTTCCAAAGAAAACCACCCGTGTTAGGAGCTGCAGCATGTAGCACATTGTTTTCCTGTGAGAATTGAGTTAATTTTTGAAAAGCATAATTCCTGCAGAAAAGGTTTTTCAAGGTGGAATTAGGATCACTTGGTTCCAAATAGGTGTATTGGGCTGAGTCGAAGAGACACATGTATCTGTCAAAAGAAAACCATTTCCTCAGAACCAGGAGTTTCCAGCACTTTGTACTCCTGAACGAATTGAGTTAGTATTTAAAAGGAGTACTTCCTAAAAGTTAGGTTTTTCAATGTGGAGCTAGGCTGTCTTTTTTCCAAATTGTCTTATTTAGCTAAGTTGAAGAAACGCATGTATTTCTTGACTGAAAACTTTCTCTCTTAGAAGCAGGAGAATCTAGCACATTGTTTCCCTGTGAGAACTGACTTAGTTTTTGAAAAGAATTCTTTCTGCAACTTCGGTTTTTCAAAGTGGAGTTAGGCTTTCTTTGTTCCAACTAGGCCTTTTCAGCTGATTTATGAAACACATTTGTCTCTCCAAAGGAAAACATCTATCTATGTTGGAAGCTGCAGCTTGTGTGAGATTTGAGTTCGTGTTTAAACGGAATATTTCTGTAACTTAGGATTTTCACGGTGGACATAGGCTATGTTTATTCCAATCACGCCTCTTCAGCTGAGTTGAAGGAACACATGTATATCCTGAAGGAAAACCATGTGTGTTAGAAGCAGAAGCATCAAGCACATTGATTCCATGTGATATTTGAGTTGGTTTGGAAAGGAATACCTCCTGTCACGTAAGGTCTGCAAGGCAGAAGTAGGGTCTCTTCGTTCCAATAGTGCATTGTAGCTAGTTGAAGAAACAAAGGTATCTCTCGACAGAAAATCATATCTGTTAGAAGCAGGAGCATCTAGAGTATTTTTTCCCTGTAAGAATTGAGTTCCTTTGTGGAAGGAACACTTCATGCAACTTCGGATTTTCAAGGATGAGATTGGCACTCTTTGTTCCAAATAGGCCTATTAAGCTAAGTTGAAGAAACACAGGTATCACCCGAAAGAAAATAATCTGTGTTAGAAGCAGGAGGATGTTAAACAATACTTCCCTGTGAAAGTTGAGTTAGTTTTTTAAAGGAATACTTTCAGCACTTAGGTATTTCAAGGTGGAGATGGGCTCTCGTTTTTCACAAGAGGCCTGTTTAGCTGAGTTGGAGAAACCCATGTGTCTCTCAAAAGAAACCCACTTGTGTTAGAAGCAGGAACACCTACAACGATGTGTCCCAGTGAGAACCGAGTGAGTTTTTGAAGGGAATATTGACTGCAGCTTAGAATTCAAGGTTGAGATAGGCTACGTTTGTTCCTATTCTGTATTGTCAGTTGAGTTGAAGAGACACGTGAATCTCTTGAAAGAATACCTTCTGTGTTAGAAGCAGGCACCTCAAGCCCTTTGATTCCCTGAGGGAATTGAGTTTCTTCCGAAATGAATACCTTTTCAACGTAAATTTTCCAAGGCAGAGATAGGGTGTCTTTGCCCCAAATAGTCCTATTTACGTAAGTTGAAGAAACACATGGAGCACTAGAAAGAAAGACCATATTTGTTAGAGCATGTGCATGTAGGCCCAATTTGCCCTCTGACAGTTGAGTTAGTTCTGAAAGGAATTCATACACCCAATCCCAGTTTTCAAGGTGAAGAAAGGCTCATTTTGTGCCAAATAGGACTGTCCAGATAACTTGAAGAAACACATGAATTTCTCGAAAGAAATCCATCTATATTAGAAGCACAAGCATCAACCACATTGTTTTACTGTGAGAACGCAGTTAGTGTACTTAAGGCATAGTTTTTGCAACTTAGGATTTTCAGCGTAGAGATAAGCTCTCCTTATTCCAATAGACCTATTCAGCTGACTTCAAAACCACGTGAATCGAACCAGAGAAAACCATCTACGTGGTAAGCCTCAGAATTTAGGTCATGGTTTCCCTGCGAGTACTGACTTAGTTAGTGGAAGGAATTCACATGGCCATCAGAGTTTTCAAGGTGGAGAGTGGCTCATTTTGTTCCAAATAGGCCTCTCCAGACAAGTTGAAGGAACTCATGTATCTCTCAAAGAAAACCAGGGATGATAGAAGGAGGTGCATCCAGTCCATTATTTCTCTGTGAGAAATGAGGTAGGTTTTTAAAAGGAAACTTCCTGCAACTTAAGTATTTCAAGGTGGAGGTTGCCTCTCTTTGTTCCAAACAGTCCAGTTCAGCTGACTTGATGAAACCCATGTATCTCTGAAAAGAAAACAGTCTATGTTAGAAGCAGGAGCATCTCACACTTTCTTTCAATGTAAGAATTGAGGTAGATTTTGCAAAGAATGCTTCCTTCAACTTAGGTTTTTCCAGGTGGACATAGGCTCTCTTGGTTCCAAGTAGGCTTATTAGGCTGAGGTGAAGAAACACATGCATCTCGCCAAAGAAACCCACTTGTGTTAGATGCGGGAAGATGGAGAACATTATTGCCCTCTGAGAACTGAGTTAGTTTTGGCAAAGAATACCTCCTGAAACATAGGATTTTCAAGGTGCAGATAGGCTATGTATATTCCAAATTGGCCTTTTCAGCTGAGTTTAAGAAACACATTCATCTCTCAAAAGAAAACCCTTTGTGTCACAAGCAGGAGTGTCTAGCACATTGTTTCCCTCTGACAATCGAGTTAGTTCTCGAAAGGAATACCTCCTGCAACTTAGGTTTTTCAAAGTGCAGATGGGCCCTCTTTGTCCCAAACAGGTCTATACAGGTGAGTTGATGAAGCACGTAACTATCTCATTGGAAAACCATCTGTGTTAGAAGCAGGAGCAGCTAACACTTTGTATCCCTCTGAGAACTGAGGTAGGTTTTGAGAGGAACACTTCCTACAACCTAGGTTTTTCAAGGTGGAGATAGGCTGTCTTTGTTCCAAATAGGCCTATTTGGCTAAGGTGTAGAAACACATATACGTCACAAAAGACAATGATTTAGGTTAGAAGCAGGAGCACCTAGCACATAGTTTTCCTCTGAGAAGTGATTTAGATTTTGTAAGGAATACACACTGCCAATGAGAATTTTCAAACAGGAGAAATGCTTAGTTGGTTCCAAAGAGGACTGCCCAGCTAATTTGAAGGAACTCTTGTAACTCTCCAAAGAAAACTGTGTATGTTAGATGCCTCAGAACCTAGGGCATTGTTTCCTGTGAGAATTGAGTTACTTTTCAGAGGAATTCCTACCGCCAGTCTGAGTGTCAAGGTGGAGACATGCATATTTTGTTCGAGCTAAGTGGAAGCAGCACATGTATCTCTGGAAAGAAATCAATCTGTGTTTGGAGCAGGAGGATCTAGCACATTGTTTTCCTGTGAGAATTGTGAGAGGTTTTGTCAGAAATACTTCCTGCAACTTTCAGCTTTAAAGGAGAAACATGATCTCTTTGATCCAAATCGGCCTATACAGTGAAGATGAAAAGCCACATCTATGACTCGAAAGATAGCCATCTGTTTTAGGAGCAGAAGCATCGAGCACCAGCACATTGTTTCCCTGTGAGAATTGAGTAAGTCTTTGATAGGGATACATCCTGCAACTCAGGTTTCTCATGGTGGAGATAGGCTCACTATGTGCTAAGTAGACCCATAGCTGTGAGTTGAAGAAACACATGTATCTTTCCAAAGAAAACCACCCGTGTTAGGAGCTGCAGCATGTAGCACATTGTTTTCCTGTGAGAATTGAGTTAATTTTTGAAAAGCATAATTCCTGCAGAAAAGGTTTTTCAAGGTGGAATTAGGATCACTTGGTTCCAAATAGGTGTATTGGGCTGAGTGGAAGAGACACATGTATCTGTCAAAAGAAAACCATTTCCTCAGAACCAGGAGTTTCCAGCACTTTGTACTCCTGAACGAATTGAGTTAGTATTTAAAAGGAGTACTTCCTAAAAGTTAGGTTTTTCAATGTGGAGCTAGGCTGTCTTTTTTCCAAATTGTCTTATTTAGCTAAGTTGAAGAAACGCATGTATTTCTTGACCGAAAACTTTCTCTCTTAGAAGCAGGAGAATCTAGCACATTGTTTCCCTGTGAGAACTGACTTAGTTTTTGAAAAGAATTCTTTCTGCAACTTCGGTTTTTCAAAGTGGAGTTAGGCTTTCTTTGTTCCAACTAGGCCTTTTCAGCTGATTTATGAAACACATTTGTCTCTCCAAAGGAAAACATCTATCTATGTTGGAAGCTGCAGCTTGTGTGAGATTTGAGTTCGTGTTTAAACGGAATATTTCTGTAACTTAGGATTTTCACGGTGGACATAGGCTATGTTTATTCCAATCACGCCTCTTCAGCTGAGTTGAAGGAACACATGTATATCCTGAAAGAAAACCATGTGTGTTAGAAGCAGAAGCATCAAGCACATTGATTCCATGTGATATTTGAGTTGGTTTGGAAAGGAATACCTCCTGTCACGTAAGGTCTGCAAGGCAGAAGTAGGGTCTCTTCGTTCCAATAGTGCATTGTAGCTAGTTGAAGAAACAAAGGTATCTCTCGACAGAAAATCATATCTGTTAGAAGCAGGAGCATCTAGAGTATTTTTTCCCTGTAAGAATTGAGTTCCTTTGTGGAAGGAACACTTCATGCAACTTCGGATTTTCAAGGATGAGATTGGCACTCTTTGTTCCAAATAGGCCTATTAAGCTAAGTTGAAGAAACACAGGTATCACCCGAAAGAAAATAATCTGTGTTAGAAGCAGGAGGATGTTAAACAATACTTCCCTGTGAAAGTTGAGTTAGTTTTTTAAAGGAATACTTCCAGCACTTAGGTATTTCAAGGTGGAGATGGGCTCTCGTTTTTCACAAGAGGCCTGTTTAGCTGAGTTGGAGAAACCCATGTGTCTCTCAAAAGAAACCCACTTGTGTTAGAAGCAGGAACACCTACAACGATGTGTCCCAGTGAGAACCGAGTGAGTTTTTGAAGGGAATATTGACTGCAGCTTAGAATTCAAGGTTGAGATAGGCTACGTTTGTTCCTATTCTGTATTGTCAGTTGAGTTGAAGAGACACGTGAATCTCTTGAAAGAATACCTTCTGTGTTAGAAGCAGGCACCTCAAGCCCTTTGATTCCCTGAGGGAATTGAGTTTCTTCCGAAATGAATACCTTTTCAACGTAAATTTTCCAAGGCAGAGATAGGGTGTCTTTGCCCCAAATAGTCCTATTTACGTAAGTTGAAGAAACACATGGAGCACTAGAAAGAAAGACCATATTTGTTAGAGCATGTGCATGTAGGCCCAATTTGCCCTCTGACAGTTGAGTTAGTTCTGAAAGGAATTCATACACCCAATCCCAGTTTTCAAGGTGAAGAAAGGCTCATTTTGTGCCAAATAGGACTGTCCAGATAACTTGAAGAAACACATGAATTTCTCGAAAGAAATCCATCTATATTAGAAGCACAAGCATCAACCACATTGTTTTACTGTGAGAACGCAGTTAGTGTACTTAAGGCATAGTTTTTGCAACTTAGGATTTTCAGCGTAGAGATAAGCTCTCCTTATTCCAATAGACCTATTCAGCTGACTTCAAAACCACGTGAATCGAACCAGAGAAAACCATCTACGTGGTAAGCCTCAGAATTTAGGTCATGGTTTCCCTGCGAGTACTGACTTAGTTAGTGGAAGGAATTCACATGGCCATCAGAGTTTTCAAGGTGGAGAGTGGCTCATTTTGTTCCAAATAGGCCTCTCCAGACAAGTTGAAGGAACTCATGTATCTCTCAAAGAAAACCAGGGATGATAGAAGGAGGTGCATCTAGTCCATTATTTCTCTGTGAGAAATGAGGTAGGTTTTTAAAAGGAAACTTCCTGCAACTTAAGTATTTCAAGGTGGAGGTTGCCTCTCTTTGTTCCAAACAGTCCAGTTCAGCTGACTTGATGAAACCCATGTATCTCTGAAAAGAAAACAGTCTATGTTAGAAGCAGGAGCATCTCACACTTTCTTTCAATGTAAGAATTGAGGTAGATTTTGCAAAGAATGCTTCCTTCAACTTAGGTTTTTCCAGGTGGACATAGGCTCTCTTGGTTCCAAGTAGGCTTATTAGGCTGAGGTGAAGAAACACATGCATCTCGCCAAAGAAACCCACTTGTGTTAGATGCGGGAAGATGGAGAACATTATTGCCCTCTGAGAACTGAGTTAGTTTTGGCAAAGAATACCTCCTGAAACATAGGATTTTCAAGGTGCAGATAGGCTATGTATATTCCAAATTGGCCTTTTCAGCTGAGTTTAAGAAACACATTCATCTCTCAAAAGAAAACCCTTTGTGTCACAAGCAGGAGTGTCTAGCACATTGTTTCCCTCTGACAATCGAGTTAGTTCTCGAAAGGAATACCTCCTGCAACTTAGGTTTTTCAAAGTGCAGATGGGCCCTCTTTGTCCCAAACAGGTCTATACAGGTGAGTTGATGAAGCACGTAACTATCTCATTGGAAAACCATCTGTGTTAGAAGCAGGAGCAGCTAACACTTTGTATCCCTCTGAGAACTGAGGTAGGTTTTGAGAGGAACACTTCCTACACCCTAGGTTTTTCAAGGTGGAGATAGGCTGTCTTTGTTCCAAATAGGCCTATTTGGCTAAGGTGTAGAAACACATATACGTCACAAAAGACAATGATTTAGGTTAGAAGCAGGAGCACCTAGCACATAGTTTTCCTCTGAGAAGTGATTTAGATTTTGTAAGGAATACACACTGCCAATGAGAATTTTCAAACAGGAGAAATGCTTAGTTGGTTCCAAAGAGGACTGCCCAGCTAATTTGAAGGAACTCTTGTAACTCTCCAAAGAAAACTGTGTATGTTAGATGCCTCAGAACCTAGGGCATTGTTTCCTGTGAGAATTGAGTTACTTTTCAGAGGAATTCCTACCGCCAGTCTGAGTGTCAAGGTGGAGACATGCATATTTTGTTCGAGCTAAGTGGAAGCAGCACATGTATCTCTGGAAAGAAATCAATCTGTGTTTGGAGGAGGAGGATCTAGCACATTGTTTTCCTGTGAGAATTGTGAGAGGTTTTGTCAGAAATACTTCCTGCAACTTTCAGCTTTAAAGGAGAAACATGATCTCTTTGATCCAAATCGGCCTATACAGTGAAGATGAAAAGCCACATCTATGACTCGAAAGATAGCCATCTGTTTTAGGAGCAGAAGCATCGAGCACCAGCACATTGTTTCCCTGTGAGAATTGAGTAAGTCTTTGATAGGGATACATCCTGCAACTCAGGTTTCTCATGGTGGAGATAGGCTCACTATGTGCTAAGTAGACCCATAGCTGTGAGTTGAAGAAACACATGTATCTTTCCAAAGAAAACCACCCGTGTTAGGAGCTGCAGCATGTAGCACATTGTTTTCCTGTGAGAATTGAGTTAATTTTTGAAAAGCATAATTCCTGCAGAAAAGGTTTTTCAAGGTGGAATTAGGATCACTTGGTTCCAAATAGGTGTATTGGGCTGAGTCGAAGAGACACATGTATCTGTCAAAAGAAAACCATTTCCTCAGAACCAGGAGTTTCCAGCACTTTGTACTCCTGAACGAATTGAGTTAGTATTTAAAAGGAGTACTTCCTAAAAGTTAGGTTTTTCAATGTGGAGCTAGGCTGTCTTTTTTCCAAATTGTCTTATTTAGCTAAGTTGAAGAAACGCATGTATTTCTTGACCGAAAACTTTCTCTCTTAGAAGCAGGAGAATCTAGCACATTGTTTCCCTGTGAGAACTGACTTAGTTTTTGAAAAGAATTCTTTCTGCAACTTCGGTTTTTCAAAGTGGAGTTAGGCTTTCTTTGTTCCAACTAGGCCTTTTCAGCTGATTTATGAAACACATTTGTCTCTCCAAAGGAAAACATCTATCTATGTTGGAAGCTGCAGCTTGTGTGAGATTTGAGTTCGTGTTTAAACGGAATATTTCTGTAACTTAGGATTTTCACGGTGGACATAGGCTATGTTTATTCCAATCACGCCTCTTCAGCTGAGTTGAAGGAACACATGTATATCCTGAAAGAAAACCATGTGTGTTAGAAGCAGAAGCATCAAGCACATTGATTCCATGTGATATTTGAGTTGGTTTGGAAAGGAATACCTCCTGTCACGTAAGGTCTGCAAGGCAGAAGTAGGGTCTCTTCGTTCCAATAGTGCATTGTAGCTAGTTGAAGAAACAAAGGTATCTCTCGACAGAAAATCATATCTGTTAGAAGCAGGAGCATCTAGAGTATTTTTTCCCTGTAAGAATTGAGTTCCTTTGTGGAAGGAACACTTCATGCAACTTCGGATTTTCAAGGATGAGATTGGCACTCTTTGTTCCAAATAGGCCTATTAAGCTAAGTTGAAGAAACACAGGTATCACCCGAAAGAAAATAATCTGTGTTAGAAGCAGGAGGATGTTAAACAATACTTCCCTGTGAAAGTTGAGTTAGTTTTTTAAAGGAATACTTCCAGCACTTAGGTATTTCAAGGTGGAGATGGGCTCTCGTTTTTCACAAGAGGCCTGTTTAGCTGAGTTGGAGAAACCCATGTGTCTCTCAAAAGAAACCCACTTGTGTTAGAAGCAGGAACACCTACAACGATGTGTCCCAGTGAGAACCGAGTGAGTTTTTGAAGGGAATATTGACTGCAGCTTAGAATTCAAGGTTGAGATAGGCTACGTTTGTTCCTATTCTGTATTGTCAGTTGAGTTGAAGAGACACGTGAATCTCTTGAAAGAATACCTTCTGTGTTAGAAGCAGGCACCTCAAGCCCTTTGATTCCCTGAGGGAATTGAGTTTCTTCCGAAATGAATACCTTTTCAACGTAAATTTTCCAAGGCAGAGATAGGGTGTCTTTGCCCCAAATAGTCCTATTTACGTAAGTTGAAGAAACACATGGAGCACTAGAAAGAAAGACCATATTTGTTAGAGCATGTGCATGTAGGCCCAATTTGCCCTCTGACAGTTGAGTTAGTTCTGAAAGGAATTCATACACCCAATCCCAGTTTTCAAGGTGAAGAAAGGCTCATTTTGTGCCAAATAGGACTGTCCAGATAACTTGAAGAAACACATGAATTTCTCGAAAGAAATCCATCTATATTAGAAGCACAAGCATCAACCACATTGTTTTACTGTGAGAACGCAGTTAGTGTACTTAAGGCATAGTTTTTGCAACTTAGGATTTTCAGCGTAGAGATAAGCTCTCCTTATTCCAATAGACCTATTCAGCTGACTTCAAAACCACGTGAATCGAACCAGAGAAAACCATCTACGTGGTAAGCCTCAGAATTTAGGTCATGGTTTCCCTGCGAGTACTGACTTAGTTAGTGGAAGGAATTCACATGGCCATCAGAGTTTTCAAGGTGGAGAGTGGCTCATTTTGTTCCAAATAGGCCTCTCCAGACAAGTTGAAGGAACTCATGTATCTCTCAAAGAAAACCAGGGATGATAGAAGGAGGTGCATCTAGTCCATTATTTCTCTGTGAGAAATGAGGTAGGTTTTTAAAAGGAAACTTCCTGCAACTTAAGTATTTCAAGGTGGAGGTTGCCTCTCTTTGTTCCAAACAGTCCAGTTCAGCTGACTTGATGAAACCCATGTATCTCTGAAAAGAAAACAGTCTATGTTAGAAGCAGGAGCATCTCACACTTTCTTTCAATGTAAGAATTGAGGTAGATTTTGCAAAGAATGCTTCCTTCAACTTAGGTTTTTCCAGGTGGACATAGGCTCTCTTGGTTCCAAGTAGGCTTATTAGGCTGAGGTGAAGAAACACATGCATCTCGCCAAAGAAACCCACTTGTGTTAGATGCGGGAAGATGGAGAACATTATTGCCCTCTGAGAACTGAGTTAGTTTTGGCAAAGAATACCTCCTGAAACATAGGATTTTCAAGGTGCAGATAGGCTATGTATATTCCAAATTGGCCTTTTCAGCTGAGTTTAAGAAACACATTCATCTCTCAAAAGAAAACCCTTTGTGTCACAAGCAGGAGTGTCTAGCACATTGTTTCCCTCTGACAATCGAGTTAGTTCTCGAAAGGAATACCTCCTGCAACTTAGGTTTTTCAAAGTGCAGATGGGCCCTCTTTGTCCCAAACAGGTCTATACAGGTGAGTTGATGAAGCACGTAACTATCTCATTGGAAAACCATCTGTGTTAGAAGCAGGAGCAGCTAACACTTTGTATCCCTCTGAGAACTGAGGTAGGTTTTGAGAGGAACACTTCCTACACCCTAGGTTTTTCAAGGTGGAGATAGGCTGTCTTTGTTCCAAATAGGCCTATTTGGCTAAGGTGTAGAAACACATATACGTCACAAAAGACAATGATTTAGGTTAGAAGCAGGAGCACCTAGCACATAGTTTTCCTCTGAGAAGTGATTTAGATTTTGTAAGGAATACACACTGCCAATGAGAATTTTCAAACAGGAGAAATGCTTAGTTGGTTCCAAAGAGGACTGCCCAGCTAATTTGAAGGAACTCTTGTAACTCTCCAAAGAAAACTGTGTATGTTAGATGCCTCAGAACCTAGGGCATTGTTTCCTGTGAGAATTGAGTTACTTTTCAGAGGAATTCCTACCGCCAGTCTGAGTGTCAAGGTGGAGACATGCATATTTTGTTCGAGCTAAGTGGAAGCAGCACATGTATCTCTGGAAAGAAATCAATCTGTGTTTGGAGGAGGAGGATCTAGCACATTGTTTTCCTGTGAGAATTGTGAGAGGTTTTGTCAGAAATACTTCCTGCAACTTTCAGCTTTAAAGGAGAAACATGATCTCTTTGATCCAAATCGGCCTATACAGTGAAGATGAAAAGCCACATCTATGACTCGAAAGATAGCCATCTGTTTTAGGAGCAGAAGCATCGAGCACCAGCACATTGTTTCCCTGTGAGAATTGAGTAAGTCTTTGATAGGGATACATCCTGCAACTCAGGTTTCTCATGGTGGAGATAGGCTCACTATGTGCTAAGTAGACCCATAGCTGTGAGTTGAAGAAACACATGTATCTTTCCAAAGAAAACCACCCGTGTTAGGAGCTGCAGCATGTAGCACATTGTTTTCCTGTGAGAATTGAGTTAATTTTTGAAAAGCATAATTCCTGCAGAAAAGGTTTTTCAAGGTGGAATTAGGATCACTTGGTTCCAAATAGGTGTATTGGGCTGAGTCGAAGAGACACATGTATCTGTCAAAAGAAAACCATTTCCTCAGAACCAGGAGTTTCCAGCACTTTGTACTCCTGAACGAATTGAGTTAGTATTTAAAAGGAGTACTTCCTAAAAGTTAGGTTTTTCAATGTGGAGCTAGGCTGTCTTTTTTCCAAATTGTCTTATTTAGCTAAGTTGAAGAAACGCATGTATTTCTTGACCGAAAACTTTCTCTCTTAGAAGCAGGAGAATCTAGCACATTGTTTCCCTGTGAGAACTGACTTAGTTTTTGAAAAGAATTCTTTCTGCAACTTCGGTTTTTCAAAGTGGAGTTAGGCTTTCTTTGTTCCAACTAGGCCTTTTCAGCTGATTTATGAAACACATTTGTCTCTCCAAAGGAAAACATCTATCTATGTTGGAAGCTGCAGCTTGTGTGAGATTTGAGTTCGTGTTTAAACGGAATATTTCTGTAACTTAGGATTTTCACGGTGGACATAGGCTATGTTTATTCCAATCACGCCTCTTCAGCTGAGTTGAAGGAACACATGTATATCCTGAAAGAAAACCATGTGTGTTAGAAGCAGAAGCATCAAGCACATTGATTCCATGTGATATTTGAGTTGGTTTGGAAAGGAATACCTCCTGTCACGTAAGGTCTGCAAGGCAGAAGTAGGGTCTCTTCGTTCCAATAGTGCATTGTAGCTAGTTGAAGAAACAAAGGTATCTCTCGACAGAAAATCATATCTGTTAGAAGCAGGAGCATCTAGAGTATTTTTTCCCTGTAAGAATTGAGTTCCTTTGTGGAAGGAACACTTCATGCAACTTCGGATTTTCAAGGATGAGATTGGCACTCTTTGTTCCAAATAGGCCTATTAAGCTAAGTTGAAGAAACACAGGTATCACCCGAAAGAAAATAATCTGTGTTAGAAGCAGGAGGATGTTAAACAATACTTCCCTGTGAAAGTTGAGTTAGTTTTTTAAAGGAATACTTCCAGCACTTAGGTATTTCAAGGTGGAGATGGGCTCTCGTTTTTCACAAGAGGCCTGTTTAGCTGAGTTGGAGAAACCCATGTGTCTCTCAAAAGAAACCCACTTGTGTTAGAAGCAGGAACACCTACAACGATGTGTCCCAGTGAGAACCGAGTGAGTTTTTGAAGGGAATATTGACTGCAGCTTAGAATTCAAGGTTGAGATAGGCTACGTTTGTTCCTATTCTGTATTGTCAGTTGAGTTGAAGAGACACGTGAATCTCTTGAAAGAATACCTTCTGTGTTAGAAGCAGGCACCTCAAGCCCTTTGATTCCCTGAGGGAATTGAGTTTCTTCCGAAATGAATACCTTTTCAACGTAAATTTTCCAAGGCAGAGATAGGGTGTCTTTGCCCCAAATAGTCCTATTTACGTAAGTTGAAGAAACACATGGAGCACTAGAAAGAAAGACCATATTTGTTAGAGCATGTGCATGTAGGCCCAATTTGCCCTCTGACAGTTGAGTTAGTTCTGAAAGGAATTCATACACCCAATCCCAGTTTTCAAGGTGAAGAAAGGCTCATTTTGTGCCAAATAGGACTGTCCAGATAACTTGAAGAAACACATGAATTTCTCGAAAGAAATCCATCTATATTAGAAGCACAAGCATCAACCACATTGTTTTACTGTGAGAACGCAGTTAGTGTACTTAAGGCATAGTTTTTGCAACTTAGGATTTTCAGCGTAGAGATAAGCTCTCCTTATTCCAATAGACCTATTCAGCTGACTTCAAAACCACGTGAATCGAACCAGAGAAAACCATCTACGTGGTAAGCCTCAGAATTTAGGTCATGGTTTCCCTGCGAGTACTGACTTAGTTAGTGGAAGGAATTCACATGGCCATCAGAGTTTTCAAGGTGGAGAGTGGCTCATTTTGTTCCAAATAGGCCTCTCCAGACAAGTTGAAGGAACTCATGTATCTCTCAAAGAAAACCAGGGATGATAGAAGGAGGTGCATCTAGTCCATTATTTCTCTGTGAGAAATGAGGTAGGTTTTTAAAAGGAAACTTCCTGCAACTTAAGTATTTCAAGGTGGAGGTTGCCTCTCTTTGTTCCAAACAGTCCAGTTCAGCTGACTTGATGAAACCCATGTATCTCTGAAAAGAAAACAGTCTATGTTAGAAGCAGGAGCATCTCACACTTTCTTTCAATGTAAGAATTGAGGTAGATTTTGCAAAGAATGCTTCCTTCAACTTAGGTTTTTCCAGGTGGACATAGGCTCTCTTGGTTCCAAGTAGGCTTATTAGGCTGAGGTGAAGAAACACATGCATCTCGCCAAAGAAACCCACTTGTGTTAGATGCGGGAAGATGGAGAACATTATTGCCCTCTGAGAACTGAGTTAGTTTTGGCAAAGAATACCTCCTGAAACATAGGATTTTCAAGGTGCAGATAGGCTATGTATATTCCAAATTGGCCTTTTCAGCTGAGTTTAAGAAACACATTCATCTCTCAAAAGAAAACCCTTTGTGTCACAAGCAGGAGTGTCTAGCACATTGTTTCCCTCTGACAATCGAGTTAGTTCTCGAAAGGAATACCTCCTGCAACTTAGGTTTTTCAAAGTGCAGATGGGCCCTCTTTGTCCCAAACAGGTCTATACAGGTGAGTTGATGAAGCACGTAACTATCTCATTGGAAAACCATCTGTGTTAGAAGCAGGAGCAGCTAACACTTTGTATCCCTCTGAGAACTGAGGTAGGTTTTGAGAGGAACACTTCCTACACCCTAGGTTTTTCAAGGTGGAGATAGGCTGTCTTTGTTCCAAATAGGCCTATTTGGCTAAGGTGTAGAAACACATATACGTCACAAAAGACAATGATTTAGGTTAGAAGCAGGAGCACCTAGCACATAGTTTTCCTCTGAGAAGTGATTTAGATTTTGTAAGGAATACACACTGCCAATGAGAATTTTCAAACAGGAGAAATGCTTAGTTGGTTCCAAAGAGGACTGCCCAGCTAATTTGAAGGAACTCTTGTAACTCTCCAAAGAAAACTGTGTATGTTAGATGCCTCAGAACCTAGGGCATTGTTTCCTGTGAGAATTGAGTTACTTTTCAGAGGAATTCCTACCGCCAGTCTGAGTGTCAAGGTGGAGACATGCATATTTTGTTCGAGCTAAGTGGAAGCAGCACATGTATCTCTGGAAAGAAATCAATCTGTGTTTGGAGGAGGAGGATCTAGCACATTGTTTTCCTGTGAGAATTGTGAGAGGTTTTGTCAGAAATACTTCCTGCAACTTTCAGCTTTAAAGGAGAAACATGATCTCTTTGATCCAAATCGGCCTATACCGTGAAGATGAAAAGCCACATCTATGACTCGAAAGATAGCCATCTGTTTTAGGAGCAGAAGCATCGAGCACCAGCACATTGTTTCCCTGTGAGAATTGAGTAAGTCTTTGATAGGGATACATCCTGCAACTCAGGTTTCTCATGGTGGAGATAGGCTCACTATGTGCTAAGTAGACCCATAGCTGTGAGTTGAAGAAACACATGTATCTTTCCAAAGAAAACCACCCGTGTTAGGAGCTGCAGCATGTAGCACATTGTTTTCCTGTGAGAATTGAGTTAATTTTTGAAAAGCATAATTCCTGCAGAAAAGGTTTTTCAAGGTGGAATTAGGATCACTTGGTTCCAAATAGGTGTATTGGGCTGAGTCGAAGAGACACATGTATCTGTCAAAAGAAAACCATTTCCTCAGAACCAGGAGTTTCCAGCACTTTGTACTCCTGAACGAATTGAGTTAGTATTTAAAAGGAGTACTTCCTAAAAGTTAGGTTTTTCAATGTGGAGCTAGGCTGTCTTTTTTCCAAATTGTCTTATTTAGCTAAGTTGAAGAAACGCATGTATTTCTTGACCGAAAACTTTCTCTCTTAGAAGCAGGAGAATCTAGCACATTGTTTCCCTGTGAGAACTGACTTAGTTTTTGAAAAGAATTCTTTCTGCAACTTCGGTTTTTCAAAGTGGAGTTAGGCTTTCTTTGTTCCAACTAGGCCTTTTCAGCTGATTTATGAAACACATTTGTCTCTCCAAAGGAAAACATCTATCTATGTTGGAAGCTGCAGCTTGTGTGAGATTTGAGTTCGTGTTTAAACGGAATATTTCTGTAACTTAGGATTTTCACGGTGGACATAGGCTATGTTTATTCCAATCACGCCTCTTCAGCTGAGTTGAAGGAACACATGTATATCCTGAAAGAAAACCATGTGTGTTAGAAGCAGAAGCATCAAGCACATTGATTCCATGTGATATTTGAGTTGGTTTGGAAAGGAATACCTCCTGTCACGTAAGGTCTGCAAGGCAGAAGTAGGGTCTCTTCGTTCCAATAGTGCATTGTAGCTAGTTGAAGAAACAAAGGTATCTCTCGACAGAAAATCATATCTGTTAGAAGCAGGAGCATCTAGAGTATTTTTTCCCTGTAAGAATTGAGTTCCTTTGTGGAAGGAACACTTCATGCAACTTCGGATTTTCAAGGATGAGATTGGCACTCTTTGTTCCAAATAGGCCTATTAAGCTAAGTTGAAGAAACACAGGTATCACCCGAAAGAAAATAATCTGTGTTAGAAGCAGGAGGATGTTAAACAATACTTCCCTGTGAAAGTTGAGTTAGTTTTTTAAAGGAATACTTCCAGCACTTAGGTATTTCAAGGTGGAGATGGGCTCTCGTTTTTCACAAGAGGCCTGTTTAGCTGAGTTGGAGAAACCCATGTGTCTCTCAAAAGAAACCCACTTGTGTTAGAAGCAGGAACACCTACAACGATGTGTCCCAGTGAGAACCGAGTGAGTTTTTGAAGGGAATATTGACTGCAGCTTAGAATTCAAGGTTGAGATAGGCTACGTTTGTTCCTATTCTGTATTGTCAGTTGAGTTGAAGAGACATGTGAATCTCTTGAAAGAATACCTTCTGTGTTAGAAGCAGGCACCTCAAGCCCTTTGATTCCCTGAGGGAATTGAGTTTCTTCCGAAATGAATACCTTTTCAACGTAAATTTTCCAAGGCAGAGATAGGGTGTCTTTGCCCCAAATAGTCCTATTTACGTAAGTTGAAGAAACACATGGAGCACTAGAAAGAAAGACCATATTTGTTAGAGCATGTGCATGTAGGCCCAATTTGCCCTCTGACAGTTGAGTTAGTTCTGAAAGGAATTCATACACCCAATCCCAGTTTTCAAGGTGAAGAAAGGCTCATTTTGTGCCAAATAGGACTGTCCAGATAACTTGAAGAAACACATGAATTTCTCGAAAGAAATCCATCTATATTAGAAGCACAAGCATCAACCACATTGTTTTACTGTGAGAACGCAGTTAGTGTACTTAAGGCATAGTTTTTGCAACTTAGGATTTTCAGCGTAGAGATAAGCTCTCCTTATTCCAATAGACCTATTCAGCTGACTTCAAAACCACGTGAATCGAACCAGAGAAAACCATCTACGTGGTAAGCCTCAGAATTTAGGTCATGGTTTCCCTGCGAGTACTGACTTAGTTAGTGGAAGGAATTCACATGGCCATCAGAGTTTTCAAGGTGGAGAGTGGCTCATTTTGTTCCAAATAGGCCTCTCCAGACAAGTTGAAGGAACTCATGTATCTCTCAAAGAAAACCAGGGATGATAGAAGGAGGTGCATCTAGTCCATTATTTCTCTGTGAGAAATGAGGTAGGTTTTTAAAAGGAAACTTCCTGCAACTTAAGTATTTCAAGGTGGAGGTTGCCTCTCTTTGTTCCAAACAGTCCAGTTCAGCTGACTTGATGAAATCCATGTATCTCTGAAAAGAAAACAGTCTATGTTAGAAGCAGGAGCATCTCACACTTTCTTTCAATGTAAGAATTGAGGTAGATTTTGCAAAGAATGCTTCCTTCAACTTAGGTTTTTCCAGGTGGACATAGGCTCTCTTGGTTCCAAGTAGGCTTATTAGGCTGAGGTGAAGAAACACATGCATCTCGCCAAAGAAACCCACTTGTGTTAGATGCGGGAAGATGGAGAACATTATTGCCCTCTGAGAACTGAGTTAGTTTTGGCAAAGAATACCTCCTGAAACATAGGATTTTCAAGGTGCAGATAGGCTATGTATATTCCAAATTGGCCTTTTCAGCTGAGTTTAAGAAACACATTCATCTCTCAAAAGAAAACCCTTTGTGTCACAAGCAGGAGTGTCTAGCACATTGTTTCCCTCTGACAATCGAGTTAGTTCTCGAAAGGAATACCTCCTGCAACTTAGGTTTTTCAAAGTGCAGATGGGCCCTCTTTGTCCCAAACAGGTCTATACAGGTGAGTTGATGAAGCACGTAACTATCTCATTGGAAAACCATCTGTGTTAGAAGCAGGAGCAGCTAACACTTTGTATCCCTCTGAGAACTGAGGTAGGTTTTGAGAGGAACACTTCCTACACCCTAGGTTTTTCAAGGTGGAGATAGGCTGTCTTTGTTCCAAATAGGCCTATTTGGCTAAGGTGTAGAAACACATATACGTCACAAAAGACAATGATTTAGGTTAGAAGCAGGAGCACCTAGCACATAGTTTTCCTCTGAGAAGTGATTTAGATTTTGTAAGGAATACACACTGCCAATGAGAATTTTCAAACAGGAGAAATGCTTAGTTGGTTCCAAAGAGGACTGCCCAGCTAATTTGAAGGAACTCTTGTAACTCTCCAAAGAAAACTGTGTATGTTAGATGCCTCAGAACCTAGGGCATTGTTTCCTGTGAGAATTGAGTTACTTTTCAGAGGAATTCCTACCGCCAGTCTGAGTGTCAAGGTGGAGACATGCATATTTTGTTCGAGCTAAGTGGAAGCAGCACATGTATCTCTGGAAAGAAATCAATCTGTGTTTGGAGGAGGAGGATCTAGCACATTGTTTTCCTGTGAGAATTGTGAGAGGTTTTGTCAGAAATACTTCCTGCAACTTTCAGCTTTAAAGGAGAAACATGATCTCTTTGATCCAAATCGGCCTATACAGTGAAGATGAAAAGCCACATCTATGACTCGAAAGATAGCCATCTGTTTTAGGAGCAGAAGCATCGAGCACCAGCACATTGTTTCCCTGTGAGAATTGAGTAAGTCTTTGATAGGGATACATCCTGCAACTCAGGTTTCTCATGGTGGAGATAGGCTCACTATGTGCTAAGTAGACCCATAGCTGTGAGTTGAAGAAACACATGTATCTTTCCAAAGAAAACCACCCGTGTTAGGAGCTGCAGCATGTAGCACATTGTTTTCCTGTGAGAATTGAGTTAATTTTTGAAAAGCATAATTCCTGCAGAAAAGGTTTTTCAAGGTGGAATTAGGATCACTTGGTTCCAAATAGGTGTATTGGGCTGAGTCGAAGAGACACATGTATCTGTCAAAAGAAAACCATTTCCTCAGAACCAGGAGTTTCCAGCACTTTGTACTCCTGAACGAATTGAGTTAGTATTTAAAAGGAGTACTTCCTAAAAGTTAGGTTTTTCAATGTGGAGCTAGGCTGTCTTTTTTCCAAATTGTCTTATTTAGCTAAGTTGAAGAAACGCATGTATTTCTTGACCGAAAACTTTCTCTCTTAGAAGCAGGAGAATCTAGCACATTGTTTCCCTGTGAGAACTGACTTAGTTTTTGAAAAGAATTCTTTCTGCAACTTCGGTTTTTCAAAGTGGAGTTAGGCTTTCTTTGTTCCAACTAGGCCTTTTCAGCTGATTTATGAAACACATTTGTCTCTCCAAAGGAAAACATCTATCTATGTTGGAAGCTGCAGCTTGTGTGAGATTTGAGTTCGTGTTTAAACGGAATATTTCTGTAACTTAGGATTTTCACGGTGGACATAGGCTATGTTTATTCCAATCACGCCTCTTCAGCTGAGTTGAAGGAACACATGTATATCCTGAAAGAAAACCATGTGTGTTAGAAGCAGAAGCATCAAGCACATTGATTCCATGTGATATTTGAGTTGGTTTGGAAAGGAATACCTCCTGTCACGTAAGGTCTGCAAGGCAGAAGTAGGGTCTCTTCGTTCCAATAGTGCATTGTAGCTAGTTGAAGAAACAAAGGTATCTCTCGACAGAAAATCATATCTGTTAGAAGCAGGAGCATCTAGAGTATTTTTTCCCTGTAAGAATTGAGTTCCTTTGTGGAAGGAACACTTCATGCAACTTCGGATTTTCAAGGATGAGATTGGCACTCTTTGTTCCAAATAGGCCTATTAAGCTAAGTTGAAGAAACACAGGTATCACCCGAAAGAAAATAATCTGTGTTAGAAGCAGGAGGATGTTAAACAATACTTCCCTGTGAAAGTTGAGTTAGTTTTTTAAAGGAATACTTCCAGCACTTAGGTATTTCAAGGTGGAGATGGGCTCTCGTTTTTCACAAGAGGCCTGTTTAGCTGAGTTGGAGAAACCCATGTGTCTCTCAAAAGAAACCCACTTGTGTTAGAAGCAGGAACACCTACAACGATGTGTCCCAGTGAGAACCGAGTGAGTTTTTGAAGGGAATATTGACTGCAGCTTAGAATTCAAGGTTGAGATAGGCTACGTTTGTTCCTATTCTGTATTGTCAGTTGAGTTGAAGAGACACGTGAATCTCTTGAAAGAATACCTTCTGTGTTAGAAGCAGGCACCTCAAGCCCTTTGATTCCCTGAGGGAATTGAGTTTCTTCCGAAATGAATACCTTTTCAACGTAAATTTTCCAAGGCAGAGATAGGGTGTCTTTGCCCCAAATAGTCCTATTTACGTAAGTTGAAGAAACACATGGAGCACTAGAAAGAAAGACCATATTTGTTAGAGCATGTGCATGTAGGCCCAATTTGCCCTCTGACAGTTGAGTTAGTTCTGAAAGGAATTCATACACCCAATCCCAGTTTTCAAGGTGAAGAAAGGCTCATTTTGTGCCAAATAGGACTGTCCAGATAACTTGAAGAAACACATGAATTTCTCGAAAGAAATCCATCTATATTAGAAGCACAAGCATCAACCACATTGTTTTACTGTGAGAACGCAGTTAGTGTACTTAAGGCATAGTTTTTGCAACTTAGGATTTTCAGCGTAGAGATAAGCTCTCCTTATTCCAATAGACCTATTCAGCTGACTTCAAAACCACGTGAATCGAACCAGAGAAAACCATCTACGTGGTAAGCCTCAGAATTTAGGTCATGGTTTCCCTGCGAGTACTGACTTAGTTAGTGGAAGGAATTCACATGGCCATCAGAGTTTTCAAGGTGGAGAGTGGCTCATTTTGTTCCAAATAGGCCTCTCCAGACAAGTTGAAGGAACTCATGTATCTCTCAAAGAAAACCAGGGATGATAGAAGGAGGTGCATCTAGTCCATTATTTCTCTGTGAGAAATGAGGTAGGTTTTTAAAAGGAAACTTCCTGCAACTTAAGTATTTCAAGGTGGAGGTTGCCTCTCTTTGTTCCAAACAGTCCAGTTCAGCTGACTTGATGAAACCCATGTATCTCTGAAAAGAAAACAGTCTATGTTAGAAGCAGGAGCATCTCACACTTTCTTTCAATGTAAGAATTGAGGTAGATTTTGCAAAGAATGCTTCCTTCAACTTAGGTTTTTCCAGGTGGACATAGGCTCTCTTGGTTCCAAGTAGGCTTATTAGGCTGAGGTGAAGAAACACATGCATCTCGCCAAAGAAACCCACTTGTGTTAGATGCGGGAAGATGGAGAACATTATTGCCCTCTGAGAACTGAGTTAGTTTTGGCAAAGAATACCTCCTGAAACATAGGATTTTCAAGGTGCAGATAGGCTATGTATATTCCAAATTGGCCTTTTCAGCTGAGTTTAAGAAACACATTCATCTCTCAAAAGAAAACCCTTTGTGTCACAAGCAGGAGTGTCTAGCACATTGTTTCCCTCTGACAATCGAGTTAGTTCTCGAAAGGAATACCTCCTGCAACTTAGGTTTTTCAAAGTGCAGATGGGCCCTCTTTGTCCCAAACAGGTCTATACAGGTGAGTTGATGAAGCACGTAACTATCTCATTGGAAAACCATCTGTGTTAGAAGCAGGAGCAGCTAACACTTTGTATCCCTCTGAGAACTGAGGTAGGTTTTGAGAGGAACACTTCCTACACCCTAGGTTTTTCAAGGTGGAGATAGGCTGTCTTTGTTCCAAATAGGCCTATTTGGCTAAGGTGTAGAAACACATATACGTCACAAAAGACAATGATTTAGGTTAGAAGCAGGAGCACCTAGCACATAGTTTTCCTCTGAGAAGTGATTTAGATTTTGTAAGGAATACACACTGCCAATGAGAATTTTCAAACAGGAGAAATGCTTAGTTGGTTCCAAAGAGGACTGCCCAGCTAATTTGAAGGAACTCTTGTAACTCTCCAAAGAAAACTGTGTATGTTAGATGCCTCAGAACCTAGGGCATTGTTTCCTGTGAGAATTGAGTTACTTTTCAGAGGAATTCCTACCGCCAGTCTGAGTGTCAAGGTGGAGACATGCATATTTTGTTCGAGCTAAGTGGAAGCAGCACATGTATCTCTGGAAAGAAATCAATCTGTGTTTGGAGGAGGAGGATCTAGCACATTGTTTTCCTGTGAGAATTGTGAGAGGTTTTGTCAGAAATACTTCCTGCAACTTTCAGCTTTAAAGGAGAAACATGATCTCTTTGATCCAAATCGGCCTATACAGTGAAGATGAAAAGCCACATCTATGACTCGAAAGATAGCCATCTGTTTTAGGAGCAGAAGCATCGAGCACCAGCACATTGTTTCCCTGTGAGAATTGAGTAAGTCTTTGATAGGGATACATCCTGCAACTCAGGTTTCTCATGGTGGAGATAGGCTCACTATGTGCTAAGTAGACCCATAGCTGTGAGTTGAAGAAACACATGTATCTTTCCAAAGAAAACCACCCGTGTTAGGAGCTGCAGCATGTAGCACATTGTTTTCCTGTGAGAATTGAGTTAATTTTTGAAAAGCATAATTCCTGCAGAAAAGGTTTTTCAAGGTGGAATTAGGATCACTTGGTTCCAAATAGGTGTATTGGGCTGAGTCGAAGAGACACATGTATCTGTCAAAAGAAAACCATTTCCTCAGAACCAGGAGTTTCCAGCACTTTGTACTCCTGAACGAATTGAGTTAGTATTTAAAAGGAGTACTTCCTAAAAGTTAGGTTTTTCAATGTGGAGCTAGGCTGTCTTTTTTCCAAATTGTCTTATTTAGCTAAGTTGAAGAAACGCATGTATTTCTTGACCGAAAACTTTCTCTCTTAGAAGCAGGAGAATCTAGCACATTGTTTCCCTGTGAGAACTGACTTAGTTTTTGAAAAGAATTCTTTCTGCAACTTCGGTTTTTCAAAGTGGAGTTAGGCTTTCTTTGTTCCAACTAGGCCTTTTCAGCTGATTTATGAAACACATTTGTCTCTCCAAAGGAAAACATCTATCTATGTTGGAAGCTGCAGCTTGTGTGAGATTTGAGTTCGTGTTTAAACGGAATATTTCTGTAACTTAGGATTTTCACGGTGGACATAGGCTATGTTTATTCCAATCACGCCTCTTCAGCTGAGTTGAAGGAACACATGTATATCCTGAAAGAAAACCATGTGTGTTAGAAGCAGAAGCATCAAGCACATTGATTCCATGTGATATTTGAGTTGGTTTGGAAAGGAATACCTCCTGTCACGTAAGGTCTGCAAGGCAGAAGTAGGGTCTCTTCGTTCCAATAGTGCATTGTAGCTAGTTGAAGAAACAAAGGTATCTCTCGACAGAAAATCATATCTGTTAGAAGCAGGAGCATCTAGAGTATTTTTTCCCTGTAAGAATTGAGTTCCTTTGTGGAAGGAACACTTCATGCAACTTCGGATTTTCAAGGATGAGATTGGCACTCTTTGTTCCAAATAGGCCTATTAAGCTAAGTTGAAGAAACACAGGTATCACCCGAAAGAAAATAATCTGTGTTAGAAGCAGGAGGATGTTAAACAATACTTCCCTGTGAAAGTTGAGTTAGTTTTTTAAAGGAATACTTCCAGCACTTAGGTATTTCAAGGTGGAGATGGGCTCTCGTTTTTCACAAGAGGCCTGTTTAGCTGAGTTGGAGAAACCCATGTGTCTCTCAAAAGAAACCCACTTGTGTTAGAAGCAGGAACACCTACAACGATGTGTCCCAGTGAGAACCGAGTGAGTTTTTGAAGGGAATATTGACTGCAGCTTAGAATTCAAGGTTGAGATAGGCTACGTTTGTTCCTATTCTGTATTGTCAGTTGAGTTGAAGAGACACGTGAATCTCTTGAAAGAATACCTTCTGTGTTAGAAGCAGGCACCTCAAGCCCTTTGATTCCCTGAGGGAATTGAGTTTCTTCCGAAATGAATACCTTTTCAACGTAAATTTTCCAAGGCAGAGATAGGGTGTCTTTGCCCCAAATAGTCCTATTTACGTAAGTTGAAGAAACACATGGAGCACTAGAAAGAAAGACCATATTTGTTAGAGCATGTGCATGTAGGCCCAATTTGCCCTCTGACAGTTGAGTTAGTTCTGAAAGGAATTCATACACCCAATCCCAGTTTTCAAGGTGAAGAAAGGCTCATTTTGTGCCAAATAGGACTGTCCAGATAACTTGAAGAAACACATGAATTTCTCGAAAGAAATCCATCTATATTAGAAGCACAAGCATCAACCACATTGTTTTACTGTGAGAACGCAGTTAGTGTACTTAAGGCATAGTTTTTGCAACTTAGGATTTTCAGCGTAGAGATAAGCTCTCCTTATTCCAATAGACCTATTCAGCTGACTTCAAAACCACGTGAATCGAACCAGAGAAAACCATCTACGTGGTAAGCCTCAGAATTTAGGTCATGGTTTCCCTGCGAGTACTGACTTAGTTAGTGGAAGGAATTCACATGGCCATCAGAGTTTTCAAGGTGGAGAGTGGCTCATTTTGTTCCAAATAGGCCTCTCCAGACAAGTTGAAGGAACTCATGTATCTCTCAAAGAAAACCAGGGATGATAGAAGGAGGTGCATCTAGTCCATTATTTCTCTGTGAGAAATGAGGTAGGTTTTTAAAAGGAAACTTCCTGCAACTTAAGTATTTCAAGGTGGAGGTTGCCTCTCTTTGTTCCAAACAGTCCAGTTCAGCTGACTTGATGAAACCCATGTATCTCTGAAAAGAAAACAGTCTATGTTAGAAGCAGGAGCATCTCACACTTTCTTTCAATGTAAGAATTGAGGTAGATTTTGCAAAGAATGCTTCCTTCAACTTAGGTTTTTCCAGGTGGACATAGGCTCTCTTGGTTCCAAGTAGGCTTATTAGGCTGAGGTGAAGAAACACATGCATCTCGCCAAAGAAACCCACTTGTGTTAGATGCGGGAAGATGGAGAACATTATTGCCCTCTGAGAACTGAGTTAGTTTTGGCAAAGAATACCTCCTGAAACATAGGATTTTCAAGGTGCAGATAGGCTATGTATATTCCAAATTGGCCTTTTCAGCTGAGTTTAAGAAACACATTCATCTCTCAAAAGAAAACCCTTTGTGTCACAAGCAGGAGTGTCTAGCACATTGTTTCCCTCTGACAATCGAGTTAGTTCTCGAAAGGAATACCTCCTGCAACTTAGGTTTTTCAAAGTGCAGATGGGCCCTCTTTGTCCCAAACAGGTCTATACAGGTGAGTTGATGAAGCACGTAACTATCTCATTGGAAAACCATCTGTGTTAGAAGCAGGAGCAGCTAACACTTTGTATCCCTCTGAGAACTGAGGTAGGTTTTGAGAGGAACACTTCCTACACCCTAGGTTTTTCAAGGTGGAGATAGGCTGTCTTTGTTCCAAATAGGCCTATTTGGCTAAGGTGTAGAAACACATATACGTCACAAAAGACAATGATTTAGGTTAGAAGCAGGAGCACCTAGCACATAGTTTTCCTCTGAGAAGTGATTTAGATTTTGTAAGGAATACACACTGCCAATGAGAATTTTCAAACAGGAGAAATGCTTAGTTGGTTCCAAAGAGGACTGCCCAGCTAATTTGAAGGAACTCTTGTAACTCTCCAAAGAAAACTGTGTATGTTAGATGCCTCAGAACCTAGGGCATTGTTTCCTGTGAGAATTGAGTTACTTTTCAGAGGAATTCCTACCGCCAGTCTGAGTGTCAAGGTGGAGACATGCATATTTTGTTCGAGCTAAGTGGAAGCAGCACATGTATCTCTGGAAAGAAATCAATCTGTGTTTGGAGCAGGAGGATCTAGCACATTGTTTTCCTGTGAGAATTGTGAGAGGTTTTGTCAGAAATACTTCCTGCAACTTTCAGTTTTAAAGGAGAAACATGATCTCTTTGATCCAAATCGGCCTATACAGTGAAGATGAAAAGCCACATCTATGACTCGAAAGATAGCCATCTGTTTTAGGAGCAGAAGCATCGAGCACCAGCACATTGTTTCCCTGTGAGAATTGAGTAAGTCTTTGATAGGGATACATCCTGCAACTCAGGTTTCTCATGGTGGAGATAGGCTCACTATGTGCTAAGTAGACCCATAGCTGTGAGTTGAAGAAACACATGTATCTTTCCAAAGAAAACCACCCGTGTTAGGAGCTGCAGCATGTAGCACATTGTTTTCCTGTGAGAATTGAGTTAATTTTTGAAAAGCATAATTCCTGCAGAAAAGGTTTTTCAAGGTGGAATTAGGATCACTTGGTTCCAAATAGGTGTATTGGGCTGAGTCGAAGAGACACATGTATCTGTCAAAAGAAAACCATTTCCTCAGAACCAGGAGTTTCCAGCACTTTGTACTCCTGAACGAATTGAGTTAGTATTTAAAAGGAGTACTTCCTAAAAGTTAGGTTTTTCAATGTGGAGCTAGGCTGTCTTTTTTCCAAATTGTCTTATTTAGCTAAGTTGAAGAAACGCATGTATTTCTTGACCGAAAACTTTCTCTCTTAGAAGCAGGAGAATCTAGCACATTGTTTCCCTGTGAGAACTGACTTAGTTTTTGAAAAGAATTCTTTCTGCAACTTCGGTTTTTCAAAGTGGAGTTAGGCTTTCTTTGTTCCAACTAGGCCTTTTCAGCTGATTTATGAAACACATTTGTCTCTCCAAAGGAAAACATCTATCTATGTTGGAAGCTGCAGCTTGTGTGAGATTTGAGTTCGTGTTTAAACGGAATATTTCTGTAACTTAGGATTTTCACGGTGGACATAGGCTATGTTTATTCCAATCACGCCTCTTCAGCTGAGTTGAAGGAACACATGTATATCCTGAAAGAAAACCATGTGTGTTAGAAGCAGAAGCATCAAGCACATTGATTCCATGTGATATTTGAGTTGGTTTGGAAAGGAATACCTCCTGTCACGTAAGGTCTGCAAGGCAGAAGTAGGGTCTCTTCGTTCCAATAGTGCATTGTAGCTAGTTGAAGAAACAAAGGTATCTCTCGACAGAAAATCATATCTGTTAGAAGCAGGAGCATCTAGAGTATTTTTTCCCTGTAAGAATTGAGTTCCTTTGTGGAAGGAACACTTCATGCAACTTCGGATTTTCAAGGATGAGATTGGCACTCTTTGTTCCAAATAGGCCTATTAAGCTAAGTTGAAGAAACACAGGTATCACCCGAAAGAAAATAATCTGTGTTAGAAGCAGGAGGATGTTAAACAATACTTCCCTGTGAAAGTTGAGTTAGTTTTTTAAAGGAATACTTCCAGCACTTAGGTATTTCAAGGTGGAGATGGGCTCTCGTTTTTCACAAGAGGCCTGTTTAGCTGAGTTGGAGAAACCCATGTGTCTCTCAAAAGAAACCCACTTGTGTTAGAAGCAGGAACACCTACAACGATGTGTCCCAGTGAGAACCGAGTGAGTTTTTGAAGGGAATATTGACTGCAGCTTAGAATTCAAGGTTGAGATAGGCTACGTTTGTTCCTATTCTGTATTGTCAGTTGAGTTGAAGAGACACGTGAATCTCTTGAAAGAATACCTTCTGTGTTAGAAGCAGGCACCTCAAGCCCTTTGATTCCCTGAGGGAATTGAGTTTCTTCCGAAATGAATACCTTTTCAACGTAAATTTTCCAAGGCAGAGATAGGGTGTCTTTGCCCCAAATAGTCCTATTTACGTAAGTTGAAGAAACACATGGAGCACTAGAAAGAAAGACCATATTTGTTAGAGCATGTGCATGTAGGCCCAATTTGCCCTCTGACAGTTGAGTTAGTTCTGAAAGGAATTCATACACCCAATCCCAGTTTTCAAGGTGAAGAAAGGCTCATTTTGTGCCAAATAGGACTGTCCAGATAACTTGAAGAAACACATGAATTTCTCGAAAGAAATCCATCTATATTAGAAGCACAAGCATCAACCACATTGTTTTACTGTGAGAACGCAGTTAGTGTACTTAAGGCATAGTTTTTGCAACTTAGGATTTTCAGCGTAGAGATAAGCTCTCCTTATTCCAATAGACCTATTCAGCTGACTTCAAAACCACGTGAATCGAACCAGAGAAAACCATCTACGTGGTAAGCCTCAGAATTTAGGTCATGGTTTCCCTGCGAGTACTGACTTAGTTAGTGGAAGGAATTCACATGGCCATCAGAGTTTTCAAGGTGGAGAGTGGCTCATTTTGTTCCAAATAGGCCTCTCCAGACAAGTTGAAGGAACTCATGTATCTCTCAAAGAAAACCAGGGATGATAGAAGGAGGTGCATCTAGTCCATTATTTCTCTGTGAGAAATGAGGTAGGTTTTTAAAAGGAAACTTCCTGCAACTTAAGTATTTCAAGGTGGAGGTTGCCTCTCTTTGTTCCAAACAGTCCAGTTCAGCTGACTTGATGAAACCCATGTATCTCTGAAAAGAAAACAGTCTATGTTAGAAGCAGGAGCATCTCACACTTTCTTTCAATGTAAGAATTGAGGTAGATTTTGCAAAGAATGCTTCCTTCAACTTAGGTTTTTCCAGGTGGACATAGGCTCTCTTGGTTCCAAGTAGGCTTATTAGGCTGAGGTGAAGAAACACATGCATCTCGCCAAAGAAACCCACTTGTGTTAGATGCGGGAAGATGGAGAACATTATTGCCCTCTGAGAACTGAGTTAGTTTTGGCAAAGAATACCTCCTGAAACATAGGATTTTCAAGGTGCAGATAGGCTATGTATATTCCAAATTGGCCTTTTCAGCTGAGTTTAAGAAACACATTCATCTCTCAAAAGAAAACCCTTTGTGTCACAAGCAGGAGTGTCTAGCACATTGTTTCCCTCTGACAATCGAGTTAGTTCTCGAAAGGAATACCTCCTGCAACTTAGGTTTTTCAAAGTGCAGATGGGCCCTCTTTGTCCCAAACAGGTCTATACAGGTGAGTTGATGAAGCACGTAACTATCTCATTGGAAAACCATCTGTGTTAGAAGCAGGAGCAGCTAACACTTTGTATCCCTCTGAGAACTGAGGTAGGTTTTGAGAGGAACACTTCCTACACCCTAGGTTTTTCAAGGTGGAGATAGGCTGTCTTTGTTCCAAATAGGCCTATTTGGCTAAGGTGTAGAAACACATATACGTCACAAAAGACAATGATTTAGGTTAGAAGCAGGAGCACCTAGCACATAGTTTTCCTCTGAGAAGTGATTTAGATTTTGTAAGGAATACACACTGCCAATGAGAATTTTCAAACAGGAGAAATGCTTAGTTGGTTCCAAAGAGGACTGCCCAGCTAATTTGAAGGAACTCTTGTAACTCTCCAAAGAAAACTGTGTATGTTAGATGCCTCAGAACCTAGGGCATTGTTTCCTGTGAGAATTGAGTTACTTTTCAGAGGAATTCCTACCGCCAGTCTGAGTGTCAAGGTGGAGACATGCATATTTTGTTCGAGCTAAGTGGAAGCAGCACATGTATCTCTGGAAAGAAATCAATCTGTGTTTGGAGGAGGAGGATCTAGCACATTGTTTTCCTGTGAGAATTGTGAGAGGTTTTGTCAGAAATACTTCCTGCAACTTTCAGCTTTAAAGGAGAAACATGATCTCTTTGATCCAAATCGGCCTATACAGTGAAGATGAAAAGCCACATCTATGACTCGAAAGATAGCCATCTGTTTTAGGAGCAGAAGCATCGAGCACCAGCACATTGTTTCCCTGTGAGAATTGAGTAAGTCTTTGATAGGGATACATCCTGCAACTCAGGTTTCTCATGGTGGAGATAGGCTCACTATGTGCTAAGTAGACCCATAGCTGTGAGTTGAAGAAACACATGTATCTTTCCAAAGAAAACCACCCGTGTTAGGAGCTGCAGCATGTAGCACATTGTTTTCCTGTGAGAATTGAGTTAATTTTTGAAAAGCATAATTCCTGCAGAAAAGGTTTTTCAAGGTGGAATTAGGATCACTTGGTTCCAAATAGGTGTATTGGGCTGAGTCGAAGAGACACATGTATCTGTCAAAAGAAAACCATTTCCTCAGAACCAGGAGTTTCCAGCACTTTGTACTCCTGAACGAATTGAGTTAGTATTTAAAAGGAGTACTTCCTAAAAGTTAGGTTTTTCAATGTGGAGCTAGGCTGTCTTTTTTCCAAATTGTCTTATTTAGCTAAGTTGAAGAAACGCATGTATTTCTTGACCGAAAACTTTCTCTCTTAGAAGCAGGAGAATCTAGCACATTGTTTCCCTGTGAGAACTGACTTAGTTTTTGAAAAGAATTCTTTCTGCAACTTCGGTTTTTCAAAGTGGAGTTAGGCTTTCTTTGTTCCAACTAGGCCTTTTCAGCTGATTTATGAAACACATTTGTCTCTCCAAAGGAAAACATCTATCTATGTTGGAAGCTGCAGCTTGTGTGAGATTTGAGTTCGTGTTTAAACGGAATATTTCTGTAACTTAGGATTTTCACGGTGGACATAGGCTATGTTTATTCCAATCACGCCTCTTCAGCTGAGTTGAAGGAACACATGTATATCCTGAAAGAAAACCATGTGTGTTAGAAGCAGAAGCATCAAGCACATTGATTCCATGTGATATTTGAGTTGGTTTGGAAAGGAATACCTCCTGTCACGTAAGGTCTGCAAGGCAGAAGTAGGGTCTCTTCGTTCCAATAGTGCATTGTAGCTAGTTGAAGAAACAAAGGTATCTCTCGACAGAAAATCATATCTGTTAGAAGCAGGAGCATCTAGAGTATTTTTTCCCTGTAAGAATTGAGTTCCTTTGTGGAAGGAACACTTCATGCAACTTCGGATTTTCAAGGATGAGATTGGCACTCTTTGTTCCAAATAGGCCTATTAAGCTAAGTTGAAGAAACACAGGTATCACCCGAAAGAAAATAATCTGTGTTAGAAGCAGGAGGATGTTAAACAATACTTCCCTGTGAAAGTTGAGTTAGTTTTTTAAAGGAATACTTCCAGCACTTAGGTATTTCAAGGTGGAGATGGGCTCTCGTTTTTCACAAGAGGCCTGTTTAGCTGAGTTGGAGAAACCCATGTGTCTCTCAAAAGAAACCCACTTGTGTTAGAAGCAGGAACACCTACAACGATGTGTCCCAGTGAGAACCGAGTGAGTTTTTGAAGGGAATATTGACTGCAGCTTAGAATTCAAGGTTGAGATAGGCTACGTTTGTTCCTATTCTGTATTGTCAGTTGAGTTGAAGAGACACGTGAATCTCTTGAAAGAATACCTTCTGTGTTAGAAGCAGGCACCTCAAGCCCTTTGATTCCCTGAGGGAATTGAGTTTCTTCCGAAATGAATACCTTTTCAACGTAAATTTTCCAAGGCAGAGATAGGGTGTCTTTGCCCCAAATAGTCCTATTTACGTAAGTTGAAGAAACACATGGAGCACTAGAAAGAAAGACCATATTTGTTAGAGCATGTGCATGTAGGCCCAATTTGCCCTCTGACAGTTGAGTTAGTTCTGAAAGGAATTCATACACCCAATCCCAGTTTTCAAGGTGAAGAAAGGCTCATTTTGTGCCAAATAGGACTGTCCAGATAACTTGAAGAAACACATGAATTTCTCGAAAGAAATCCATCTATATTAGAAGCACAAGCATCAACCACATTGTTTTACTGTGAGAACGCAGTTAGTGTACTTAAGGCATAGTTTTTGCAACTTAGGATTTTCAGCGTAGAGATAAGCTCTCCTTATTCCAATAGACCTATTCAGCTGACTTCAAAACCACGTGAATCGAACCAGAGAAAACCATCTACGTGGTAAGCCTCAGAATTTAGGTCATGGTTTCCCTGCGAGTACTGACTTAGTTAGTGGAAGGAATTCACATGGCCATCAGAGTTTTCAAGGTGGAGAGTGGCTCATTTTGTTCCAAATAGGCCTCTCCAGACAAGTTGAAGGAACTCATGTATCTCTCAAAGAAAACCAGGGATGATAGAAGGAGGTGCATCTAGTCCATTATTTCTCTGTGAGAAATGAGGTAGGTTTTTAAAAGGAAACTTCCTGCAACTTAAGTATTTCAAGGTGGAGGTTGCCTCTCTTTGTTCCAAACAGTCCAGTTCAGCTGACTTGATGAAACCCATGTATCTCTGAAAAGAAAACAGTCTATGTTAGAAGCAGGAGCATCTCACACTTTCTTTCAATGTAAGAATTGAGGTAGATTTTGCAAAGAATGCTTCCTTCAACTTAGGTTTTTCCAGGTGGACATAGGCTCTCTTGGTTCCAAGTAGGCTTATTAGGCTGAGGTGAAGAAACACATGCATCTCGCCAAAGAAACCCACTTGTGTTAGATGCGGGAAGATGGAGAACATTATTGCCCTCTGAGAACTGAGTTAGTTTTGGCAAAGAATACCTCCTGAAACATAGGATTTTCAAGGTGCAGATAGGCTATGTATATTCCAAATTGGCCTTTTCAGCTGAGTTTAAGAAACACATTCATCTCTCAAAAGAAAACCCTTTGTGTCACAAGCAGGAGTGTCTAGCACATTGTTTCCCTCTGACAATCGAGTTAGTTCTCGAAAGGAATACCTCCTGCAACTTAGGTTTTTCAAAGTGCAGATGGGCCCTCTTTGTCCCAAACAGGTCTATACAGGTGAGTTGATGAAGCACGTAACTATCTCATTGGAAAACCATCTGTGTTAGAAGCAGGAGCAGCTAACACTTTGTATCCCTCTGAGAACTGAGGTAGGTTTTGAGAGGAACACTTCCTACACCCTAGGTTTTTCAAGGTGGAGATAGGCTGTCTTTGTTCCAAATAGGCCTATTTGGCTAAGGTGTAGAAACACATATACGTCACAAAAGACAATGATTTAGGTTAGAAGCAGGAGCACCTAGCACATAGTTTTCCTCTGAGAAGTGATTTAGATTTTGTAAGGAATACACACTGCCAATGAGAATTTTCAAACAGGAGAAATGCTTAGTTGGTTCCAAAGAGGACTGCCCAGCTAATTTGAAGGAACTCTTGTAACTCTCCAAAGAAAACTGTGTATGTTAGATGCCTCAGAACCTAGGGCATTGTTTCCTGTGAGAATTGAGTTACTTTTCAGAGGAATTCCTACCGCCAGTCTGAGTGTCAAGGTGGAGACATGCATATTTTGTTCGAGCTAAGTGGAAGCAGCACATGTATCTCTGGAAAGAAATCAATCTGTGTTTGGAGGAGGAGGATCTAGCACATTGTTTTCCTGTGAGAATTGTGAGAGGTTTTGTCAGAAATACTTCCTGCAACTTTCAGCTTTAAAGGAGAAACATGATCTCTTTGATCCAAATCGGCCTATACAGTGAAGATGAAAAGCCACATCTATGACTCGAAAGATAGCCATCTGTTTTAGGAGCAGAAGCATCGAGCACCAGCACATTGTTTCCCTGTGAGAATTGAGTAAGTCTTTGATAGGGATACATCCTGCAACTCAGGTTTCTCATGGTGGAGATAGGCTCACTATGTGCTAAGTAGACCCATAGCTGTGAGTTGAAGAAACACATGTATCTTTCCAAAGAAAACCACCCGTGTTAGGAGCTGCAGCATGTAGCACATTGTTTTCCTGTGAGAATTGAGTTAATTTTTGAAAAGCATAATTCCTGCAGAAAAGGTTTTTCAAGGTGGAATTAGGATCACTTGGTTCCAAATAGGTGTATTGGGCTGAGTCGAAGAGACACATGTATCTGTCAAAAGAAAACCATTTCCTCAGAACCAGGAGTTTCCAGCACTTTGTACTCCTGAACGAATTGAGTTAGTATTTAAAAGGAGTACTTCCTAAAAGTTAGGTTTTTCAATGTGGAGCTAGGCTGTCTTTTTTCCAAATTGTCTTATTTAGCTAAGTTGAAGAAACGCATGTATTTCTTGACCGAAAACTTTCTCTCTTAGAAGCAGGAGAATCTAGCACATTGTTTCCCTGTGAGAACTGACTTAGTTTTTGAAAAGAATTCTTTCTGCAACTTCGGTTTTTCAAAGTGGAGTTAGGCTTTCTTTGTTCCAACTAGGCCTTTTCAGCTGATTTATGAAACACATTTGTCTCTCCAAAGGAAAACATCTATCTATGTTGGAAGCTGCAGCTTGTGTGAGATTTGAGTTCGTGTTTAAACGGAATATTTCTGTAACTTAGGATTTTCACGGTGGACATAGGCTATGTTTATTCCAATCACGCCTCTTCAGCTGAGTTGAAGGAACACATGTATATCCTGAAAGAAAACCATGTGTGTTAGAAGCAGAAGCATCAAGCACATTGATTCCATGTGATATTTGAGTTGGTTTGGAAAGGAATACCTCCTGTCACGTAAGGTCTGCAAGGCAGAAGTAGGGTCTCTTCGTTCCAATAGTGCATTGTAGCTAGTTGAAGAAACAAAGGTATCTCTCGACAGAAAATCATATCTGTTAGAAGCAGGAGCATCTAGAGTATTTTTTCCCTGTAAGAATTGAGTTCCTTTGTGGAAGGAACACTTCATGCAACTTCGGATTTTCAAGGATGAGATTGGCACTCTTTGTTCCAAATAGGCCTATTAAGCTAAGTTGAAGAAACACAGGTATCACCCGAAAGAAAATAATCTGTGTTAGAAGCAGGAGGATGTTAAACAATACTTCCCTGTGAAAGTTGAGTTAGTTTTTTAAAGGAATACTTCCAGCACTTAGGTATTTCAAGGTGGAGATGGGCTCTCGTTTTTCACAAGAGGCCTGTTTAGCTGAGTTGGAGAAACCCATGTGTCTCTCAAAAGAAACCCACTTGTGTTAGAAGCAGGAACACCTACAACGATGTGTCCCAGTGAGAACCGAGTGAGTTTTTGAAGGGAATATTGACTGCAGCTTAGAATTCAAGGTTGAGATAGGCTACGTTTGTTCCTATTCTGTATTGTCAGTTGAGTTGAAGAGACACGTGAATCTCTTGAAAGAATACCTTCTGTGTTAGAAGCAGGCACCTCAAGCCCTTTGATTCCCTGAGGGAATTGAGTTTCTTCCGAAATGAATACCTTTTCAACGTAAATTTTCCAAGGCAGAGATAGGGTGTCTTTGCCCCAAATAGTCCTATTTACGTAAGTTGAAGAAACACATGGAGCACTAGAAAGAAAGACCATATTTGTTAGAGCATGTGCATGTAGGCCCAATTTGCCCTCTGACAGTTGAGTTAGTTCTGAAAGGAATTCATACACCCAATCCCAGTTTTCAAGGTGAAGAAAGGCTCATTTTGTGCCAAATAGGACTGTCCAGATAACTTGAAGAAACACATGAATTTCTCGAAAGAAATCCATCTATATTAGAAGCACAAGCATCAACCACATTGTTTTACTGTGAGAACGCAGTTAGTGTACTTAAGGCATAGTTTTTGCAACTTAGGATTTTCAGCGTAGAGATAAGCTCTCCTTATTCCAATAGACCTATTCAGCTGACTTCAAAACCACGTGAATCGAACCAGAGAAAACCATCTACGTGGTAAGCCTCAGAATTTAGGTCATGGTTTCCCTGCGAGTACTGACTTAGTTAGTGGAAGGAATTCACATGGCCATCAGAGTTTTCAAGGTGGAGAGTGGCTCATTTTGTTCCAAATAGGCCTCTCCAGACAAGTTGAAGGAACTCATGTATCTCTCAAAGAAAACCAGGGATGATAGAAGGAGGTGCATCTAGTCCATTATTTCTCTGTGAGAAATGAGGTAGGTTTTTAAAAGGAAACTTCCTGCAACTTAAGTATTTCAAGGTGGAGGTTGCCTCTCTTTGTTCCAAACAGTCCAGTTCAGCTGACTTGATGAAATCCATGTATCTCTGAAAAGAAAACAGTCTATGTTAGAAGCAGGAGCATCTCACACTTTCTTTCAATGTAAGAATTGAGGTAGATTTTGCAAAGAATGCTTCCTTCAACTTAGGTTTTTCCAGGTGGACATAGGCTCTCTTGGTTCCAAGTAGGCTTATTAGGCTGAGGTGAAGAAACACATGCATCTCGCCAAAGAAACCCACTTGTGTTAGATGCGGGAAGATGGAGAACATTATTGCCCTCTGAGAACTGAGTTAGTTTTGGCAAAGAATACCTCCTGAAACATAGGATTTTCAAGGTGCAGATAGGCTATGTATATTCCAAATTGGCCTTTTCAGCTGAGTTTAAGAAACACATTCATCTCTCAAAAGAAAACCCTTTGTGTCACAAGCAGGAGTGTCTAGCACATTGTTTCCCTCTGACAATCGAGTTAGTTCTCGAAAGGAATACCTCCTGCAACTTAGGTTTTTCAAAGTGCAGATGGGCCCTCTTTGTCCCAAACAGGTCTATACAGGTGAGTTGATGAAGCACGTAACTATCTCATTGGAAAACCATCTGTGTTAGAAGCAGGAGCAGCTAACACTTTGTATCCCTCTGAGAACTGAGGTAGGTTTTGAGAGGAACACTTCCTACAACCTAGGTTTTTCAAGGTGGAGATAGGCTGTCTTTGTTCCAAATAGGCCTATTTGGCTAAGGTGTAGAAACACATATACGTCACAAAAGACAATGATTTAGGTTAGAAGCAGGAGCACCTAGCACATAGTTTTCCTCTGAGAAGTGATTTAGATTTTGTAAGGAATACACACTGCCAATGAGAATTTTCAAACAGGAGAAATGCTTAGTTGGTTCCAAAGAGGACTGCCCAGCTAATTTGAAGGAACTCTTGTAACTCTCCAAAGAAAACTGTGTATGTTAGATGCCTCAGAACCTAGGGCATTGTTTCCTGTGAGAATTGAGTTACTTTTCAGAGGAATTCCTACCGCCAGTCTGAGTGTCAAGGTGGAGACATGCATATTTTGTTCGAGCTAAGTGGAAGCAGCGCATGTATCTCTGGAAAGAAATCAATCTGTGTTTGGAGGAGGAGGATCTAGCACATTGTTTTCCTGTGAGAATTGTGAGAGGTTTTGTCAGAAATACTTCCTGCAACTTTCAGCTTTAAAGGAGAAACATGATCTCTTTGATCCAAATCGGCATATACAGTGAAGATGAAAAGCCACATCTATGACTCGAAAGATAGCCATCTGTTTTAGGAGCAGAAGCATCGAGCACCAGCACATTGTTTCCCTGTGAGAATTGAGTAAGTCTTTGATAGGGATACATCCTGCAACTCAGGTTTCTC